>NC_087549.1:95783157-95820657 GCF_036250125.1 Pseudopipra pipra
CAATGCACTCGGATCTCTTTTCATTAGTTCATTGTCAAGTGTAGCATTCAACTGTGGCATGTATATAGACAAAAGGGTGATTTTTAAAATATTATATTTTAAAATTACCTCTTGTAAGACTGAGCATCTATTAACAAAGTGCTTTTCCAAATTGGACTTGTTCTTGCCTGGGAACTGTAGAGCTCAGAGCAAGAGGTAACATCTCTTCTCACACTAACCAAGTTTATAAGGAAACAGTCTAGAATGCATATGTGAGATTAAAGTCCAGTGAATTTGGTAAGGAACTGTTGTGGTTTTTTGTTTATCTCTTTTCATCCATTTAGGCATAAGGTAAACTACAAGCCACTGACTCCATAAAAGTTAACTACTGTTTATATTATTCCCTCACACCTCCCCTAATAACAACAGTGATTAGTTAGTCCATATTGCATGTGGACTATGCACTAGTGCACTACAGACTAATTGATGGTTAAATGGCTTCTGAAGGGAAGACGGATGCATTGCTGCATTACAGAAGACTGCAGCTTTTCACCTTAAGTCCAAACTGGGGATCTGGTCCAACAAGCAGTTCCACATGGGAGTAACTTTATCCACTGAAGCAGTTACTTCAAATTTTACGCATAAATATGAAAAAGTTATCATGTGATCATACAATTATTAGAAGAAAAAAACCTCCTTTTCAGATTATGTCAGTTTTGACGAACACAGGAATAAAAAGTATGGCAATCTTCCAAATCCCAAGTCTGACAGAGATGCTAAAAATATAGAGATTACCAAATGCATAAAAAAACCATCCAGGCAGGGGTTTACAGTTATTGTTTACATTTACACAGTCCTAAGGATTTCCATGTTGTTTAACAGGCCTCTGAGATAGCTAAGCTTATCATCCAAAAATGTTCTCCTATGTGGCACACAAGCATCATGTGAAAAGTGGGGGTGGAAATTCTGCATATAGGATTATTTCAGGAGAGCTCAGTTTTGTATTAAATCTTGTGTTGTATAAGTAGAAGTGGTTCTTTTCTTTGCAATAGCATGCAGTAACATCAAGATGTAACCAGTCTTGTGCAGGAGAAAAAATGTAGTAACATTAGTGAAAAAATAGGGAAGTAAGACTTTGCAATGTTCCTCTTTTATTCTGGATGTTCTCTGCGGTATGTCTGAGGGAGGGTTAGATGTTGAAGGATCCTATAACCTTTACAGATGTAGAGAGGAAAGCATCTGAGGTTAGGAAGCAGCATTGACAAGGATAAGTGACTCTTCTACAGTTTGCTAGGGCACATGCGTTTTTAGGATCATGCAATATTCCAGTTCATTTCCAGCAAAAAGACGCGGAAAGCAGAGCCTGTGTCAATGATGTGGCTACAAGTCTTCTGAGAAATAAGTGGGCTTCAGAGCAAGGGGTTTCAGGCCAACAGAACTTGTTTAACATGTACTTCTTGGTGAAATACTTCAGTTGTCACCCCTAGCTCTCCATGCTGAGCTTCCCCCTTCCCACATGACACAGTGCCAGTGAGCTTGCTTTTGGTATAAGATTATTAAGCCATTAGAGAGCATGAAAAGGAGGGCAACAAAGATGGTGAAGGGACTTACGGGGAAGCCATATGAGGATTAGCTGAGGTCACTTGGTCTGTTCAACCTGGAGGAGACTGAGGGGAGATCTCATTGTAGTCTACAACTTCCTCATGAGGAGAAGAGGAGAGGCAGGCACTGATCTCTTCTCTGTGGTGACCAGTGACAGGACCATGGGAATGGCCTGAAGTTGTGTCAGGGGAGGTTTAGGTTGGACATTAGAAAAGTTTCTTCACCCAGAGGGCGGTTGGGCACTGGAACAGGCTCCCCAGGGAAGTGGTCAGAGCATGAAGCCTGACAGAGTTCAAGAAGCATTTGGACAATACTCTCAGGCACACGATGTGACTCTTGGGGATTGTCCTGTGCCCGGCTAAGAGTTGGACTCAGTGATCCTGATGTGTCCCTTCCAACCCATCATATTCTGTGATTCTATGATCCTGTACCAGTCTCAAACTTACTCTTCCCCTTCCCCCATCTCCCTCTAGAAAGATTGTATCCTCAAATTGTTTTGAAGCTTCCTCTCATCTGACTCTTCCTTCTTCTGAGTACTATTCTCTAGCATCACACGAGGAATAGATTCCTACTTTTCTTAATCACAAGGAAATGCTTTCCTTGGCCACTGCAACATTCAGATGTAAAGACTTTCAGATAACGAATAGTACACTTCGGGAAAGTGGCTGTTTTGTTTTTCTCAGTTTTCAAAACTCCATTTTGCACTAGCTCATAGAGCTCACCAGACTTAAGTGTCATAAGAGCACTTTCCCACCACAGGCCCAGGGACCACTCTTATCTTGAGTATTAGCCAGAGCTCTGCTGCTGACTCTGTAGCTTTGGTTGCAAAATCCTTGATACTTCAGGAGTCTGCTAGCAAAATCTTTCCTTGTTTACACAACCTGCTTAGTCCTCAATGAATGCTGAATTTCAGAAGAGAAAAAAAAGTAAAAAAATTTTAAAAGTTATTCTTGCAGCATACATTATTAGTTTGATTACTATGTTGACACCTACATTACAGCACTGTATGTTTAACCTTTGCAGTTTTTTATGTTGAACAAATATTAGTTTTATCTTTCACTGTGTCACATCTTTCCTGACAGAAGAATGCTGGCTAAACATCCACTTGTCTGAAATGGCAATCTTACCTATGTGGTTCTAAAGGCAGAAAATTTTTTCTGACTTAGATTTTGAAATTATGCCTTGTATCAACATGCTCAATGCACTCCCTTCTCTTTACCTCACTGACTTTTTTGTAAACTCAGTATGAAAAGTTATTCCAAGTCCAAGTGAGTGAAAAACTTCAATGTGGGGACACAAGCTGCAAGGTTATGAAAAGTCAGCCACAAATCATGTTCGTGTTTGCAGAAGACATCAGTGCATCTCCCAGGTGTCAAGAGCATCAGGATGTGGAGTTATCTTGAAGCAGGATTACTGATAAATACTCCATCACATTTGAATATCCTCTGTTTTCCATGGGTAATATCTACTTTCTCATATTCTGGATGTCACTTGGTCTCACTTGGGTCCTCTGAGGCCCTAATCCCCAAGCTAGTGTCACTCATGGCAGTCAGTCTGTAATGTTACAAGATCAGCTGAGACATGAATCTCTAATAAGATTAAGACTCATCAGTATTGGTTTAGTCCTTTCCTTTTCTGAGAGAGAGGAACAGAATTATTCAAGACTTGCAGCAACGACATCAAGCACTTACTAATTATTACCTTTGCCTTCTCTTCTCTGAGGAAACTACAGTAAATTTGTATAAACACCTCAATAAAACCAGAAAGCAACAATAGCAATAAGCATTTGATGTTTTGTTTGAAAATATCTTTTCTTTGACATCATACAGAATAGCCTTTTTTCATGAAGTCATGTACATGTCAGTATGCATGTTATTACTTTGATACTTAAGTTTTTCAGTGATCAAGAGAAGAGAATGGATGCATGTAGACTTTTACAGAGGACACTTCACTCTATTCTCTTCTATCTTGGTGCAACAGTTTTTACACCTCACCTTACAAAGTCCTGTCACTTGGGTTGCTGGTTTTTGAAACTTGAAATAGTCAGAAAACTCAAGTCTACTACTGATTTACAAATGTTTGTGTTAGCATCTTGTAGAATGCTAAAGGAACTTTACAGATGCATTATACCATCTCCTTTATGGAGTAACTTCAGGTCTTACACTGGTGCATGTCAATTGGATACCATAAAAATCTAGGAAAGGCCCACTTTCCATAGGGAAATCAACCTCCTCCTCCACCACCTACCATGACACCCAAATCCCAGATACTGTAGCTGTGAGTGACAGCTGGATTTTGAATCCCATGGGGAGACTCTATGCCTCTTGACTGATTCATTGTGACACTGCCCAGACTGCCTGCAAACTGGCAGACAGCTTTGTTTGCCAAATGTCGACATTATCTTATTGGCATTTCAGCCCACTTCTCATTTTTAATGGACAGGAGAAAGACCCAGCCAACAGAGTGCTGAAGCAGTGGCAGTGTGTTCGGGCTGCACTGGCTGCAGCCTCCCTTGGACAGCTGCAGGATGGCACCAGCACCCGGAGTGTGGAGGCAGGTACTTGAAAGCTGCTCGACCACTTGATGGAAAATACAGGAACTGAGGAGGAGAAAGAAGACAGCAGAGGAATGCCAATTTCAGGAGTAGGTGCTAGTAATAAAAGCAATGTCATGTTACTGTGGTGGCTAACATTTTACAGCAAAAGCAGCTTGTCCTCATTGGAAGAACAGGCTTGCCACAAGCAAGAATATAGTTTATATATATACACTGATCTGTAAAAAGTCTCATGATGCATTATATTTGGAAATATCAAACCTCTGAAAGAGTAACTCAGAGAAGAGTTCACACTGTAGGCCATCTGCTGAAGCAGCTTAGAGATGTCAACTCATGTATTAAGGTTGCTGTCTATTAATTCATAATTGTTGCCTACATCTCAAGAAATAGATCTGTTTCTCTTTTTCATATCTATCTGCCTGGCCTGTCAGAGCAGCAGTAGATTACTTTTTTCTCACTGTACTAAACCGTGTTTTTCCAAATAAATTATTACACCTCTCTTGGCTTGCAGCAATAGTGTGGCAGAATGGATAAACAATTCACGTGGTTCAGCCATCACTCTAAATCTTCATCAGACACTCCAGTGGCTGCACCCCTTTATCTCAAACATGTCATTCCTAATTTCCTGTCAGAAGATCTTTCCACATTATTTCATATTGGTTTAAATGGCAGGATATATATCCATGGAAAAAACCACTGTACGAAATACTGCCTGGATGAGAAAAGGTCCGGTGCAAGACAAATAAGCATGAGTGCTTGAAGTTTTGTTGAAATTGAAATCGGTATCCCATAAGATTTTTAAATCTCACCACTCTAAATAAAGCATATGGGGGAAAAAAAATAAAAACTACGAGAAAAATTCATGATTTAACAGTTGTAATTAAGCTAGTCCAGCAGTAACCCAGAGACTAAATATGAAGAGATATGATTATGTGTGTAAGCACTGCTTTTAAAGAAAGAGAAAAAATACATAGGAAAAGTCCAAAGTCTTGAAGTTTAAAATTTAATTTTCAAGTAAATGTTTTCTTTCATCTTATATTTCTTTAATGTTAACTTCATGTTACTTCATGGAGCTGAAATATTTTACACTGCACTGCTTTTTGGTAAGCTTTCCCAAATATGGTCTGTCCTAACAATGGAGGACATTTTTAGAGCTTAACATCAAGATGGTTTTTAAAAAGCTACTGTAAAAGGATTTTCCAGTTTTAGTGTGACTTAAAACATTATTCATCATTCTAACAACATATTAAACATAAAGGAAAGCTTTTCTACTGTCTCAATAACATTTTCCATAATACCCTTTTCTAACTGCATGCAGGTGCATGTTTTCAACCACTCTTCACAGTTCCTTAACAATCATTACAAATCCCACTTATCTAAACTAGTGATTAAAAACCTTTAAGGGGAAGCTGTTTAATTAAAAGTAAAGTAGACATTTATTGTGTGTTTAGTGCACCAATTTTGCTATGACCTAAGAACCATTCCCTAATTAAATTTTGTAATTCTTTCATATATTACAACTACAATATGATAACACAGAAGAAACCAAACAGCTAATTCAAAACTACGATGTGCATTTCTAAAGTATTAGATTGGCTAACTTTTAAAATCTGAGGATGGACTTTGCCTCTGTACAAGTCTGTAGGAATATATTTGTATTTTTGCCACCAACTTTAACAGAACTAGAATGATACCTGTGGAACTCATGGTCATGAATCATTTATGTACATTGAACTTAATCTAATAATTTCTTTGGTTTCAGTGGAATCAGTTCTGGATAGATAAAAGCATTCTGCATGCAGCATTTTCTACAGCTTAGAAACCTAATTTTTTGTTGCATTTTTTCTTTATTATAAGCTTATGCATACATGTACATAGAACCTGACACTAATCACCCTCACAGTAAAGTAAACTAGAAATAATTCCACTGCTATGCATACATTTACACCTGTAAAGGTGTAAAATCAGAGTGCTAAAGGACATATGCTCATTCACTCACTGGATAACACACATAATTTTGTTCATTTATAATATACATACTTCCAAACATATTCACATTAAAACACAGCAAGCCTTAAGGTCAAAATGTTGCCTTTTTGTTCACCCAAAGCCAGGGATGTTTGTGACACCCCAGGTCTGCCATGATGAATCAGTCACTTAAAACATCACTATAAAGTGAGAGCACGACTGCAGTGCCTTGCGAGGTGCAGGGCAACTGACAGTGACGTGAGAACACACCTCTCTTGTTCAGTTTTTTATCGTTATTACTTTAGCACTGACATCTGACCTCTTTAGCTGCTTGTGTGTAGTGAAGTGTTCCTGGCTCACACCTGGCATCGGTAATAAAGCACAGCATGCATAAATAATGAAGATATGTTTGTGAAACTTCACTAAGTGGCAACTGCCTGTGACAAAGATCCTGCTACCAGCACTTACTGCTGTAAAGGTTTGTTAATGGAGGCTGCTCAGCGGATGACAAAATGACCCAATTAAAGTTTATTCCAAATGACATCAGGGTCATAAAAGGAAACAAAAGAGGAGGAAATGGCTCTGATGGTTTGAAAATACATTGCAATGTATATTATTACATTTGCACTTTTTGCTATAACTTCATATTCACATAAAACAATACCTATTGAAAGCCAAGTTAATTAAAAAGGCGACTGTTGGCTAGACAGAAAAATGATGGCTTGTGACACTCTGCTGGACATGCTTTCCAGGAAAAGATCTAGTAAGAAAGCCTTTTGAGACTGGGATAGGAGAGACATTTCTCCTGTCAGATACTGGATCAGAGACTTTCCAGATGAGAAAAAGATTTCAAATTCAAGTAGTCAGTCCATTTGTAGGAAAAAGCTCTCACATATGCAGTAAAGTACTTCTAGTACAGGGTTTGTCGTATTCTGATTTATTCTGAAATTTCTAGATGAGGGCTGAAACTATGGGTCCCTGGAGGACTAGACATAGCCCAATTTACAGAAAAGTTATTTGCTCCTAAGTGCCCCTTCCACTGGAAAGGAGGAAATGTGTGTAAATGAAAGGAGACCGAGGTGCTCCAATGAGGAATCAGCAGACAATAAAGTGTCAGTGATTTTGAGCCACCTGCAGTTAATTTTCCATTGTTTCCAGTCATCACTCTGCATAGGGAAGGAGGAAAGACTATTTAACTGAATTTCTTTTGCATTGGGACTCCACCAACATCTTGTGATGTACCTAATGCACCAGTGGGGATGAGAGAAGCTGTGTGATGTTTTTTTCAGGCAAACGGAAGCAGCAAGGAGAATATGGGATCAGACCACAAGTATCACTTCTGTACATTTATCTGGGTAAAACAAAAATAGATCAGCTCAATTCTTTCTGAGAGACTGTGAGGCCAGTCTGGAAATCCTAGAAACACCCCTCACACAGTGCAAAATAAGAATATTTAAGGGCATTTTTAATTTAGGGCATTAATTTACGGACACTTTTAATCCTAGGAAGCCTAGGACACCAAGGCCACAGAGAAGCATCACTTTGAGTACATCAGCTTCATTTGATCGAATGAAATGCAGAGTCCTACGACTCAGAGAAAGGGTGCCAGAAATCTGCTCTGATTAATTCAGCTTCACTGTGACACTTTTCCCATGTTATAGTCAAGAAAAGCGATGAGTTCTTTGCAGTCCTGTTAGCATGTTTGAATAATTCACTGCTGCCCCAGCTCAGACATTCTGGTCCCCTGCTCTACTCATGTTTGATTTGTGGATAATTAAATTTTTTAGGAAAATTAATTTGCAAGAACTCGGGGTTTGTTTGATTGGTTTGGTGTTGGTTTTGGGTTTGAGTTTTTTATTTTTCACTACTACCTACTTGTAGCAAGTATTCAATTAACTGCCTTTCGTAGACAAGGAGCAACAACCTGTTTTCCCATACATGAGCACTTTACCAGCATAAAAACACATTGTTAAGGATGTAGCAACGGGTTGGTGGCTGCCTAAGCTGGAAACATTCAGAATTCTTGGGACTGTCTCTTGGGGTCACACTAAAACATATTTTGCCTATTAAAATACAGCTTCAAATTTGTAATTTCAGTTGTCACCAGAAAGAAAGGATGCTTAGGGAAGAGACCTGGGAAAACATTTGGTTGTGTTTTCTTGACGTAGTAACACATCTTTCAACAGCCTGTGGCTCAAAACATCCTGGGCCATAGGTTTCACATTTAATAGCCCTTGGTGAATTTTTTTTCTGTACTAACTGTGCCTGAGTTTTGAACCTACATAAATTTTTGGCACCTATTTTATGCCAGCACTAAAGCAAAATGAACACCAAGCCACAGACTGCTAGTTTAATAGAGAAACGCAATTTTCTCACAATGATTGGATGCTTTCCTTACGAAGTGTGATGCTAATTGGAATACAGTAATCTTCAGCCAGAAGATTTTGTTTTGGTAGAAATAATGATAAAACAAGTGGAGTCGTACTTGCCTTAATAAAAAGTCATCCTACCATTTCAATATGAAAATGGGAAATGACCCTCGTTAGCTAAATGAGTTTGAGAGAGAAATTGAGCAGTAACATTTTTGGACAATTAGTCTCCACTATGCTGCTTTTCTTAGTAAAGGAATTTATTTGCTTTCCACCCCAGCTCCTTTCTGATGTTTCTTGGCATGTGTTATTTTATTGTGAAGGAAGATCCTTCTCACATTCCAGGAATAAATGTGTGTCCTTGTAAAATCTACAAGATTAAGAAGTTTGCCTTAAGGCAATGATTCCTACCTTAGCAAAATATAATGCATACCTGCGTATCAATTCTTCCTGTCCTCTTCAAAACTGGAGGTAAATGTTTTTTTCCATTTACATTTGTGCAATATTTTTAGCACATATGTTCTCAGTTTTGTCTGTTGTTTGGCAACAGAAAAAGAAAGCCCATTACTGCATAATTCCATACTTTGTAATCCCAGCATCCTCAATGGGCTCTTATGAGATCACATCTTGGGAAGGAGACATACAAGAAAGCAGACCACAGGCAGTTCAGCAGTGCTGCTTCTGTCTCCCAGCTCCTGCTGCAAGAGTCATCCTGCAGACTGTAGTGTAACTGCTAATGCACCGAAAGCAGAGCATGTGATCAAATCCTCTCCCAAAAATAGGTCCTCAGTAAGCAGTCATCTTTCCTCATCTCCGCTGTGTCAGTGTCGAACCAATGTGATTAGGTAGGGAGGACACTGATGTAGTACAGTAACAACAACCTTTTGGAAGGAAAGCAAACTATCAGCCCTAGTTGCTTGTCCTCTTTTCAGTAGTGCAGTGGTATTTTTCCGGTGCGTGAGAGCTCTTAGCCTCAGCCTTCTGACAAAATTTCTATTGTAGCTAATTATATTCTCCTTATCTACAAACCTCCCATGCTTCATCTAGCTTGAGTGGAACTTTTCCAACTGAATGTTTTTTCAATGGAAAACTGCTGTTTGATTGAAAACAAAGCTCTTCTGAGAAAGTGTCAACTTCAACAAAACCTGAAAAACAATTACAACTTTTCAGTAAGGTTAAAATACCCTGCATTAACCTTTTCAGAACAGTGACTCCATTTTTCATTTTGAAATTACTCCTTCAGATTGTATTATATTTTAAATAGAGATTAAAGACTGGGGCTTAAGATGAAATTGTTTTGAAAATTTCACTTAAAGTGATTTGATTCTATTTTGCTCAAGAAGCCAAATAAATCTTGAAATCCTGAAATTTCCTTTGAAAGGGAAATTTTGTATCCTTTGCAACTATGCTCGTTTGCTTTTGGTTCCATGCTATGGTGCATCTCTACTATCCTCATTAAGGAAATTGATGCATATTATCCACATAGGATTTGTATTTCAGTCATGGTGACTGTAGCTGACTAAATTCTTCTTTCTCCCATTGCCCTGAAGTCTTATGCTGACCTTGTGTATTAACATGTGTAAGAGCTCTGATTGCTTGCTCTTACAAGTGAACTGCTGCTAACTTTTAAAAAATTTCATATATCACAGCCTGAACAGTGTGTCACTGAAAACCAGTCACATATTTCTGCTTTACATATACTCAAGAAAAAGAGAAAGAAATCAACACGTTCTAAGGAAAAAAACTCCTGAAATGTTCACAGCTGGACATACTCCACAGAAAATGTCTGGTTCCTCCACTTAGTTCACATTTCCCATACAGCTTCAGCTGCTGGAGTGAGTACCATGTATTAAACAGAGCAAGGCAAAGGGAGGCTCCAAAACATGACAATTTACAAGCTATTGAGAACTTCTGGAATTGCATGTGAAAGCAACAGAGAGCACAAAGTTACCTATGTTGCTATTGTAGCGGTGTAATTAGAAGATGGTGCCGAACATCCTTATTAGAATTTTCTTCTGGATGGTCCTTTAGGGTATAGACAAATGGAAGAAGTTAATGTCAAGAGAGTGGTCTTTTGGTGACAATTCAGGCTGAACATCAGGCAACACAACTTCTACTGTTGTCTACCTTATAATGTAAGGAACAGCTCTTACGTCCTTGCACCTCTGAAAATATGTCCCATGGATTTTGCTCATCAATTGTCACTGGAAAAGAATGATCTTAATATGTGACCTCAATATCATCTGAAATGCCATGGAAAGAACAATGCTAAAGTATTTTATAGAATTGTCATGAAGTTAGTTCAGTAGGTGATGTTTGCAAACATGTATCATTCATAGATTCTCACCAGCCAAGGATCCTTCCTTGAATCCAGATTTAGAAGTACATATTTTGCTTTAAACTAATCAGATCAGTCTACTTCTAGTTGCTGTAGTGGTCTGATTACAAGATGGAGTCTGACTACAAGATGAAGTCTGCTTTCCCATTATCTTGAGCGTGGAGTTAAAAAGCCTTGATGCCACTGCTAGGCTGCTGCAGGAGCCGAGCTACTTGCAAAAGCTCCAGGAGGTACCTAGCAAGCCAGCAGAGGCAGGCAGACTAGCAAAAAAAGATAAAAAGTTGTTACAATCAAAAAATGCAGGAAGGACTTACCCTCCCACATAAGGTATGCCAGGCTGATCTTGCCTGGAGACTAGGGAATCAGCCAATGGACACTCAGGGCCCATTTGGGTACCAGGTGACCTTTGCTGGGATACTGGTGAACTGGTGTAGTGGACTGATTACAAGATGGAGTCTGATTACAACACTGGTTCTTGCTTGAATATTAGTTTATGAGATTTAGGAGCATCACAATGACACTGGAATTGTTATGATCCATCAAAGAAAGTATCCATAAAGTTGTAGTACATAAACATAGGTGCAGGCATTAGAAAATATTTGCAGAAGACAGAAAACCCAAGTCCTAACTCAGACTTCATTAACTGCCTTATCTAAGTTCATGCCAGTTAGTGGAACTCTCATACATCTGGCTGATGCATAAACTGCATCAGACAGAAACGCCGTATCTGCATTTGTTATCCAACATAGTTATCCAAGCAGCTTCCTAGATGCTTGGAGTTGATGAAAGCTATAGCATCTTAATATGACTTATCACAGCTCCTTGTAACAGGGGTAAGAGAACTGAGGTCACCAACACTGGTAACGAATGCTCTGACAGAATCAAGCCTTAACAGAGAACATTTACCAAATTTACCAAAGCAAAATCATTTTTGTGAAAATACGTCTGGTTTGATACATCCTAATTAAATCACAGGTGTGGTTCGGATGGAGAGCTGCCTGCCAGAAAAAAATCCTCTTAGAAATTCAAGTGACCTAGTCTCCCAAAGGCAATGACAGGATTCCTGAAGTTTTTCAGTTCTTTGCCTTACTAGCCTTCCACTATAAATGGACATCTCAGTAACTGATATCTTGCAGGGGACTTCTGAAACTTGCTGCTTTTTCAGTTGTGTGGTCTGATGCTGCCAGCTTCCTTAAACAAGCGGGAAATACGTAATGCTGGACTAAGTTTGACTATTTTTGAAGAATGTGAAAGAATACAAACCCATACCCCACTCAAGGCAATCAGTTTTGCTAGTAAATCTAATGATTTTCTGAATATTTTATTGAAAAAAATCTGATTAAATCTTCTTATGGTTCATAGTTATTTTCTAATAGAATTTTGTCAAGTGCTCCACCTGGAAACTCTGCTACCAGCCCTTCAGCCTGAACTCAGATAATGCTCTAGGAGACTTTACTAAATTGCTTCAGATAACATGTTCAGCAATGCACAGCCCAAAATTAGGTTCTCTATGAAACTAATTCATATTAAATGGTTGTTTGAATACCAAATGAAAAAGTAATTCTTCCTCTTCCTTCCCCCCTCAGATTTTCTCATGCACAATTGAAATTTCACTGAGGCCAAATTATCTTGGTGATATATGGTGGGGAGGGGGATAGTTCTTTCATCTGATTTGCTCTTCATGTGTAAATGTGTAATTACTAATCAAAAATGGACTTGGATAGAAGGAAAGATTTCTTTATTCAAACAGAATCATAAAGTAGCACATTTCCAGAGGAACTAAAAATATGCAAGTCATGACAAAGTATTTATTGCATAATAATGCGATGTCAACAACACAGAATAATCATGTTTGCAGGTGGGAGCTTTACATACATTATACAGCAAAGGTTTTACTATTGAAATGGAAATATAAATCAAGTAGGATGCATTTCTAGAAAATAAAGCATTATTCATTCACATACTAATATCCACCTTATGATCTCTCTCCTGGACTGACTAATGAAAAAGGAAAAATTCAGTGTTTAGAATTAAATCTGATGTAGATGACATTTAAGGTCATGAAAGGCAATCTTAGTTGTACTGAAATCTTTTAATCTTATTTGCAGATTATTCCATCAGTGGCTCCCTGGAGCTGCAAAAGGATTTTATTCTCATATCTTTATTATTTAATTGAATGTTGAAAGTGTACCATATTGTAAATTGCTCTTAATTTAAAAGAGTACTTTCTTGTCTGAACATCATCACATTTGGAGAGCTATAGGAGAACTGACTCAGAAATATACCTGGGTAAATTCAGTAGTGGCATGCAAAGTGGTTGGATGTAATTAGGTAAGGAAATGACTATAGGGGGTGAAGTACATAATCATACTTAATTGCAATTCAACAGATGTTCAAAATTACTGTAACTTACACTGATCTGATGTAACAGCCAAATTTGATTCTATATTATATCAGGATGCAAGTTCTATTGAAATCGGCAGGTCCACATAATTAGGGGTATCAGACTACTGACTTCTAGAGGCAGGAATATATTTGGCCCTGTGCAAACTCAGAGTTTGCCTTCACTATCCAGCAAGCCTAAGGCTGAGCTCTTGTCTTCACTGGCCTGGGCAAAAAGTTTTCTCAGCATAGTTTTATCAACAAAGTCAAAACCTTTTTCTTGCTGTTTTTTGTTCTTACCCCTGTTCACCTGAAGGTATGATCCATGCATCCTGCATTAGGATGAAATGCATCTCTCCCTCAAATTACAGAAAGAACCAACAATGTGAGTAGTTTTATCTTGCATGCTTGATGCAAAAAGGGAAAATGCCACCACAAAGAAAATCTAAACCTGGTTTCTAATAAATGTTGTACACAGGCTAGTCAATCTGTGTCAAAATGCTTTACATGTGGATTTGAAGATGTTTTGGAAAGATGACACAGAGTATGGGACAAACTGTCAACCAGTGACAGCAGAACTTCAGTAACGAGGCTAAGGATGGGCAAACTCCATACTTCAGTGATCAACCATGGTAGAAGACCCCTGAGTAGTTATTTTAGTCATCTGATACCTAGCTTTCCCAGCAGACCCTGTTTCCTGGTCTGGTCCCCACAAGGTAGAAAAAGCCAGTGGAGAAACCACACTGTGCATGTCCATTGATGCTGCATTACCTGGAAGCCAGGCAAAGCTGCAGGAGTCTTTGACACTAGTAGCAGCATCTGCGGGGTCCCTGGGTAAGGCCAGGGAGGTGAGGCCACCTCTCCCTGAAACCACTGTCATTACATCTGCAAAGGAGCATAGAACAGTTTTCCCTCACTATCTACTTCTACATGTTTCTTGTAGGACAATTCAATTCATTTATTTCCTGGCCAGTGCAGAGCTATCTCTGGTAGGTATTTACACAGCAACAATCGAAAACCACTTGTGCATAGGTATTTATAGAGCACCAATCACAGGCAGTTGTACCTAATGACTGATATTAGCACGATGTGTCAAATACAAAATCTTTCTCTGAAAACAGCAGGGTCCAAACAACTCAGCTAATGAAACAGGCAACGAAGAACACATATGTGGCACCACCTCGTGTATCCTATTTTTGACCGTTAAAATAAATTATATGGATCTCAAGTACATGAAAATAACACAACAAGACTACCTAACTCACCTGCATGTCAATGTCTTCCAGCAAAGCTTTCAAGAGGTTTTTTTTTTTTTTCTCAAAAGCAAACCCTTTGCATAAATCAGCTCTTTGGTGATAAACTAAGAGGACAGCTGCTAGCACTCTGTGCCGAGGAGAAAAGCAGTCGAGCTCTTCCTTTCCTGACAGGAGTGCCTGGCTTCGCAGCATGGCACTGTCCATACTCAGGCAATGTCCACCTTGGAACATGAATTAATTTCCAGTACCTGCAAGGTAAGTGAGTGTTAGTCCCATTCTGTGATCTGGGCGATGGTGAAGCTCAGTAACCAGACTCGTGTTGCAGTTAAATGCTAAGCCCCATGTTGCAGGCAGGATTTGACACACAGAAAGACAGACTTGTAGGGCAGCACCATCATCACAGCAGTCCCTCCTGCCCCTGTGCAGCTTCCCTCTCCCTTTTCTAGTCTCCTGCACAATTAAATAAAATGAAGGTTATTTCAAAGAGAGAAACTTTCACTGGGTTATACAGGGCTGATATTACTCTCTCATGGAAGGAGAGACAGGAAAGCAGATGAGAGGAAGCACTAGAGATACACAGATGTAACTCACACTTGCCAGAGAACAGAGAGACATACAAATTGTCATGCTGGCACAGGACAGTTGTCTGGCTTACTTGTTATCCGTGGCATTGGCCTGTACCAGGTGCTTTAGAGAAATATCAGAAACACTACTGACATTGACTGTAAAATTACCTGCCCATCATGGAAATTTTTTTCTAACCACAAGCAATCAGTGGTTGGTCTCAACCTTCTGGTTCAACTCCCCTGTGTTTGTGTATATCTCTGTTCCTCTCTAGTATGAAATGTAAACCTAATACATTAAGTATTTGTAAAATTATCAGAAGCCTACCTAATGGATTGAATTCATTGTTCTCATTAATTTAATACAGTATTTGAGTCAGATTATACATTTGGAAAATGTTCTTGTAACACAAGATATAGATGTATTTATTTGCTTTAAGGGCACACAAAAATAAATATACCTGAGTAAGAAATCTCCTACTGTGGGGAAAGGTGGATCTTTCAACCAGAGATATTCCTCTGCACCTGAGAGGGAAAACACAGGATAACTACTGTCATGCACAGATGCTGCAATCAACTGCATAGATTGTTAAGATAACCATTTTTGCAAAGAAGTGTGCATGGCTGGGTGTTACTTTAAAATCAAACTCTGTGTGCAGGGAGAGAAGAGAGGTGTGCAAGTATAGTTTTCAGATTTATATGGATATATCTGTACAGTTCTGCATGTGACTATTAAATACATATATCTGACTCAGTGATCTTACAGGTCTTTTTCAACCCAAATGATTCTATGTTTCTATATATGCGCATGCGTTCACTTGCACACATACAAAAGCTGGTGCATCCAGGAAACAGGTTCCAAACTGGGAAACAAAACTCTTCCTTTATTCTCACAGAGAGGGGCAAGAACAGATTCTGCAAGATCATTTCTGTCAGCAGATGGAGGAAGGCAGAGTGATTAACTGATCAGTTGATTTTGATCACAGTAATGGCAGAAAGTTTGCTATTGTGGCCAAAAATCACGAATTGGGAGCATTATTGCACTCTTTTAAGTAAGTCTTTGCAACCCAAAGGTGATACTTTATAGATTTTATCTGAGTCCCTCCCCCTACAACTATTTCACCACTGTATACCTTTCAGTGCTGAAAAAAAAGAAAAAAAGAAGACAAAAGGTCAGGTGACATTAGCAAAGGAATCAAATACACATACTTGAAAAGGTATGCTGTTGCATGGCCATTATAAGCACTTCAAACTAAAGCATGTGCCTTTACATATAAAATATATATGCAACTTATATACAATATTATGACTCACTATCAGCTGCTGGGAATCTTAGAAAGCAAAGCAGGATAGAATTATATTTTTTTCTTTCATTTTATTAATGGCACAGTCAAAGAGAGCAACACTGCTATATCAGAAATTAGCCTTTGTGCCTTTATGCCTAGAAACTTTCCAAACTGATGTTTCATTCTACATTCAAAGAAGAGTGGTTTTATATAGGATCCAAAGGTTTGATATACCAAAATCCTCCAAAATCTTGTCCTATTACTTAGTTTCATGCTTTTTTTTCAGAATCTAACCTTGCATAACTCTTTATGTAAAATAAGGGCTGTAATTTTTCAGTTCCTAACTTCTGTGAACTCAGAGCTAACATTTCCGAAACAATTCTTTTCTCCCCACAGTCACGCACTGGCCTCTTCTCTCTCTGTCCATGTAATCTCCCTTCCCATCATCTCTGTTTCACCTTTTTGCCCTCACCACCATTCTCTTACTACTCAAGTGGCTCAGTCTCTTATCTGTTTTCCCAAACTGGTCTTTTTCTGCCTTTTTAATAGTGCTTCTTTACCAAGTATTCATTATAGGCTGCACTTTTTGTTCTTCCTCCTGATCTCTACACATCTCCAGATGATTCTAACTCAAGCCAGGCAATGTGAACTAACATGTATCCTCTGAAAGCAAAACATATTTCATCATATTACTTGCTTTATGAAAATTCACAAGTTATGGAAAAAGTAAAATGCCAGAAAGTTTTTCACAGATCCCTCTGGCCAATAGAGTATTACAAAAAGATTCAAACCCGGCAGAAACCCCAACCTCAAAAAGCCTTAACACATACTTTCTCCTGTTTCTGCAGCGTGACATAATGGTTTACATTGAAAGGCGAACATACTTATCTTGAGATTTAATGGTCTTCGTCAGCATGGACTTCAGAATTTAAATGTTTCCATGCTCCCTTATCTAACACTTTATTCTTTCTCACATTCTTGTTATTCATATGGGTGTGCAGTCTGAGTGGGCTAGCCAAAATCACTTATGGAAATGTATGCTGCCTGGTTTTCAAAAAGATTGTATTTCAGCTATCCTTATTTCAGATCACAACACATGGGCTATCATTTAAAACTTGCAAATACTCAGAGAAAGAGGGACAACTCAGCTTCGGTAGTAAAGGTGGTATCTCTAGCACAGGCTGCATAAATATTACATATGAGTGTGAAAACACACACAGGATTTTGCAAAATATCTAAGCATTTTGAAAAGCCCTTGCATTTGAAAATATCAGACGTTCTTTCTAAAGGGAAGCTAGGGTGACACAGAGAGAAGCTGTTTCCTAATCAGGTGCTGCCTGTACCCAAGCAGGGTAATCTAATTTGCAAGTAGGTGACCTATATGTCTGGACATAGCTGATTATTTATTCAACTAATCAAATTATATTGTGTCATTTGACAGTAGGATGTACACAGTGCTGACACGATGTTATTTTTTGTCACCAGATAAGGGGAATTGATTCTAATCTATATTACTTTTGTTAGTCATCAACTCTTACACCTAGACCTGCCAAGGGAAGCATGAATGCATTTTGTGAAGTTCAATAGCACACATATCATTAGGTCATAGCAAAGATATGCATTGTTGAAAAAAAAAAAAAAGCCAACCAAAACCGAAAAAAGCAGTGTTCATCATTATTTGATCAACTTTTTCTACATGCCAGTACTGTAAGAGTGAAAGCACCCTTCCTTCCCTCTCCCACCAGCCACTGTGATGATGCAATTGCCCATTTCTACTACTTCATTTTTGTCCTTGTCATCATCTGGTTTTACAAAGAGACCACTGCAGATTAAACTGTGTCTGCTGAGAAACCTTGCCTCTTGCTGTCCCTAAAAGCATTGAAATCTTAAGAATACCCTCTGTTCACCTGTGTGGACTTGTGATGTCCATTTTATAATTAATTTCAAGCCACATGTCATAACCTGGGCAAAAGACTGGTGCTTTTTTTTTTTAATTTTGATTGACTGATTTCATTCTCTAACAGTATCTAGTGTAAAGGTTAGTGAACAATTCTAATATCTGCTTGGCCTGGGGGACTCGTCAAAGAGGGGTCTGTGTGCGCTAATGAGGAGCAGCAACTGAGGCCTCAGCAGATCTCGATATTTCTCCCATCCTTCCCCTGCCCTGTTTACTTTTTTCCATAACCCCGCAGGTTATTTCAGTGGGGAGGAGGAGCAGAGAGAGAGGGTGCTGAGGACTTAGCGGGAAGGAGAAAAGTTTTTAAAATATGTAATTATGAGCCTCTCATGGAGCAAGCGGAGCAGCCTACTGTGTGGAGTGGTTGGGAGCGCGACGACAGTAATTGTTGCCGCTGTTGCTCCCACGGGCGGAGGGCTCCGGCCCCGATGCGGGCAGGAGCGGGGGCTGAGGAGCTGCAGTAGTGTTGAAGTCGCCGAGTCTCACGGCTGCTACCTCCTCGACCTTCCCCGAGCCACAGCCGCGGGTGAAAGCTCCCCGTGGGAGCTTTCATCCTGGGAAAGGCCCGTGGGGGAGCGGCGGCCCCGCGGCTGCCCGGGCTGCAGGGGATAGAGGGAGACAGGGCGAAATCTGCTGGCTCGGGCGAAGTTGGCGGCAGCGCAGCGGGGCCCCGGGGGTGTCGCAGCCCCTGAGCGGCACCGGGCGTCCCCGGAGGAGCGTATGGCGGGCAGGGGCCGCTCCGCCGCACGCGTGTCCGCGAAGGGCGGGCGGGCACAGCCTCCGCCGCGCCGCTCCGGCGGTGCCGGGCAGCGCCCGCGCCTCGGCGGCGGCGGGTCCCGGCACGGTCCGAGCTGGCACGGCCCAGCCCGGCCCGGCTCGCTTCGGCTCTCTGGGGCTCGGCCCCGGTTATCCCCCGCGGGGGCAGGTCCGGCTCGTCCCCCGGCGCGGCTGCCTCTTGCCGAGGTCTGCCCGGCGCTGCACCCCCCCGCCCTGCCCCGTTTCCTCCAAAGGGTGCCCGCGGTAGGGAGCGCCTTCCCCCCGGAGCCGTGCTCCCTTGGGGCGCTGGACGGATTGAATGCAACTTCAGCCGCCGTGGCCGCTTCCATCGCTGTCCTGCCTTCCCTCCCCCCGCCTCCCGTTCTCGCCTGAAAAGAGCAAACTTGCGTTGAAATGGCACCTCGGCTCGTGCGCCAGCCTAACCAGCCCATTAAATATGATCAACGTACCGTTTGCATGGATTGAAACCTTTCCCAGTCCTGATTGCTCCAAAGGGGAATCACGTCCTACCTCCCACCTTCCCCAATCTTCATTCTCCCAGTGTACACACTCTTGTAATTACTAGTGATTGTGCTAATGCAACCCTGAGCAAAAGCATGCTGGTACTATGGAGAGGGAAGGCGAAGAAAATACCGTTAGTGTAGGGCAATATAGATGTGGATTATGCTTTTTCCTTTCTACCTAGACATAGGATAATATATATCCTATAGATACTGCATGTTAAGCATCGACCCAAACATCAGTGGCTCGTTTACTAGCCTTTTTCTTTTTTTCCCGTGGGGCTTCTTTTTTTTGCCTTTTTTTTTTCTTTTTCATTTTTGCTTTTTCTTTACCGGATCACCAGGTGATCTGAAAAGAAATGATGGATCGCTTCGTGGACCTGCGAAAGGAGAGAAAGTGAGAAGACGACTTGTTAGTCCTGACTCTAACCAAGGACAATGCTGTCTGATCCCACTCCTGCCGTGATTGCTTCTTACATAACTCTCTGTATTCACCGCAGACCGCTTTGCTCGGGGGCGAAAGGGGGGCACCCCAGTGTAATATCACGTCGGGCCTTCTCCACACTTGATTCCCCTCCTTCAGCAGAGAGGGGCTTCGAAGCGTTGCCATTAACTTCGGTGATCATCATTTGGTTTCTTTTACAGGCGGCTGAACCGTCTTTTTCTTAAGCTAAGATTTTTTTTTTATTATTTGTTCAGTTGACATTCCCTGTTCCGCTCGCCCCCACCCCCGCGGCGTGCGCACACACACACGCACACACTCACACCCCTTTTCTTTTCATCATCAGCAAATAAAGATTAGGTGGGCAGATTATAGAAAGCGTTTTCAGTCCTCTGCTGATCTTTATTCCAGAGCCTTTGTGATGATATTGATGATGATGATGGTCAAGTGGACAGTTTGATTTTTGTGTTTGGAGCTAGTTATAAAGAATCAATATTATATCAAGGGGTAACTTTCGTGATAAAGGACTTTAACCACTCTGGCTATTCATCATAAGTCTGTAGCAAGCAGATAGGTCAAAAGAAATTATATTGCACTAAAGAGTGTGTCTTCTTATCTCTCCTATACCAGGGGAATAAGGGACAAGCCGATCGATACAGTAGCTGCTGTATACTTCTTGCAATTATCAATAGCTGATTTCGTCTTTTGAGGCCTGCATCCATTAATACAAACTAATAATAATTTTCTGAGCATATCTGTAGCCAAGGCAATGAAAGTTTTTATACTTGCCAACACTATTTATATAGCTATGTAACACTGTGTGTGTGTGTGTGTGTGCGTGTGTGTGTCTGCAGCATGCATATATATATTAATATTCATCTCACTTGTCCTTTTTGGAAGCATACAGATTTTTGCAAAGGGGATAAACTCACTGATTTTACATGCACGTAGTATTTCTACCTGTACTTCCTGGAGCATGTACTGACAGACACGTTGCAATACAAATACAGTGGTTTAATATATACAGTACTTATGCATCTATATGTGTAAATAATGTGTATGTATGTTTTCTTGGTAATGTCCCCTAAACGATGTGTATTACAAATATTCCACAAAGCATTTAAAATTCTTGGTTAAATTAGTCTATCAGCTGTTAGGTTAAGGAACGGAAGTAGATGGTAATTGGAGTTTGCTACGTGTGAACATAAGCTTTTGTGTATATGAATCAATGTTTATTTAGACCCAAGGGTGGCATGGTATTAAATAAAGGGAAAAGTAACTTAAACGTTTAAGGCAAAACGTTTAGGCACAGTTGTGCTGTCGGCTGGTTCTATAAATCTCGTGGTGGGGCTAGTTGCTTTCCACAAAAAAATTGTAATAGAAAAGAAACATCTTTATAATTGACATTTGACATGCTGTTTGGGTTAGGCTGTGGTAGACCAAGCACAGATTTCCCTCTGATGGAAACATTTATCATCGTGATTGCTGCAGAGTGGCAGGTGGTGTTATCAATTACCTCTTCTTACCAATAATAATATTAGTATGGTAATATCTTTGCTCATGTGAGAACGAATTAGCGGTCAGTTGCTGCAGCTTTAAACAGACAAAATCGTGCTGGATTTAACCCCAGGGTTCTCAAACAAAAGTTGTGGTGCAGAAAAGGGGTGGGAAGATGATACTTCAGCCTGCCAGGAAGAGTAGGAGATGACAGAAAATAAAGCCCAAATAATTGCATGCCCCTTCGAATAAAGTTGCTGAGCAAAATAACAACTTTAAAAGACAGTCGATGGATTGCACAAAATGTCAGATCCATCTTATCCGCACGTTGGTAACTTTGATGGGTTTAAGAACAACAACCTTGTATAAAGCGTAAGTGTAGAAAGAACTGCTTATATGCTCTTTGTGGAGTCAATCTCGTAGATAAGCTGACAGTTTTTATGAACATCGAAAACCCATAAAAATTAGAGCAAAAGTGTAAAGGTGTCGCATTAATATAAAAAAGAAAGTAGTAGTCGGTAAATAATATTGTTAAGCAGGCAGAATAATAATGTGTCGCTTCTGACGATGAAAGGAACATTGCAAAAGAAGAAGACAATTAACAAATTAGATTTAATTACGGAGAAAAATCTACTTTTGCTTCCCATCACTAGTAAAGTATTTTAGTGGACCCACCAGTCACGGCGCAGGGGACGCGAGCGGGCGCGGTTTGCGCCGGAATACGCGTGACTGCCAGTCCCGCAACTGCGTCCCCCGCTCGCCTGTGCGCCCCTACCTGTGTGGGTGCGCAGAGATTTACGCGGCCAAGCGATCCCAT
Organism: Pseudopipra pipra; assembly: GCF_036250125.1. Classification (NCBI taxonomy): domain Eukaryota; kingdom Metazoa; phylum Chordata; class Aves; order Passeriformes; family Pipridae; genus Pseudopipra; species Pseudopipra pipra. The sequence goes on from NC_087549.1 coordinate 95,805,445, forward strand.
CATCCCAGTCCCCCCTCCGCAGTGGCCGTGTTTTTTCGCAGCCCAACTTCAGCGAATGCATCATTATATTTTTTTTTCTTTTCGCCTTCGAGTCAGAAACATTAATTAGAAGGTCGGTGGAAAACTTTGCAGTGTAATAGGGAGTGGGGGAGGAGGAAGGGGCCGGAGAAGACGCCTATCACTTCATAACTTTCCACTCGCCTCCCGAGCCCCCTACACTGCCAGGGTTTTCCACGCAGGTCGGGTAGAAAGTTTCCCCCCGGTGATGTGCACAGCTGCCGGCGGTGCGTCCCGGCGGTGCCCGGAGGAGCCAGGGCTCCGCGGCTCTTCCCTGGCGGGGGGCAGCGGTCGCTCCGCGCCACCCGGCAATCGGCCCCGCGACCCCCGCTCAGCGCCGCCGGCTTTTTTTCCCACAGAAAAAGTGGAAAGGCGAGCGGCGTAAGGGAAAAGAAAACCATAAAATGTATCACTTGTAACCCTAGAATATGTTAATGTCAAGAGATACAAATCTGGTAATTATGCCTTTCTTGCCTGTTGTGTTCTCCATTGTTCATTAAACATTAAAGACGGGATTATTTAATTTTCCACTTAAAGATTCTCTCACGTTCCGTAAAATCATATTATTTTTCAATCATTTTAATTCTTACAAAGGACAAAGTTTGGGGTTTATAACGCTGTCAGTGAGCTGCCTTTTTTTTTTCTCCCCCCCACATCGCACTTTTAAAACGCACTTCAGTAAATGGTCTGCTGCTGGGGGAACTACCAGACACTGAGCCATTAGAAAACGCCTAAGTTTAGGGGTAAAAAAAAAAAAAAAAAAAAAAAAAAATTGCCTCAGCAACAGCAACAAATCCTTTCAAAAGATGACTGGATGAAAATTGACACACTTCTGATACTACCGCAATTGGGGAAAAAAGTGCATGGGCGAGGTGAAAGTGCGTCCTCTCTCATTCCGGGCAAACGTTTCGGTCACAGGGAGTAGCTAAGCCTCTTCACATAAAGCAAGTCGGAAAAAATATCCCTCTCGGTTTCTGAACGGGAAGCCCTAACTCCAACTCCCCACTCGCGGCTGCGGTGCTGAAGGTTACTTGAACACCCGCTCGCTTTCACCTGCCCTCTGCCTACAATATAATGCAGCATATACCCACGCGCGCGACGTGTTATTCGTGTGAGCCGAATGCAATAACTCCCTACATCTGACGGAAAAAAAAACCATGCTCAATTAATGGGCTCGTCCCCTCCCACTTCATAGTAGAAAATTGCATCAGATTTCAACCATCACGATTGTCTCTGTATATTTTAAACGAGACACGCTCAGTGCGACCAAACTTTCAGCGAGGATTGATGCACGGAAAGAAGATGCATTAGAATGTATAGACAGTAAACAAGTTTTTTAATTATAAAGCGGGCAATCATTGCGAGGGGTGTCGTGTATACATCTCGCTAAACGAAGGACAGAAAAGTACACTCGTCTAGTACCAAAAAGGCATTGATCTGGCGTTTCAGTGTTGTTTCCCTTAAGGGTAGTCCCCGTTTCTAACGAATACCTGCCCCACAGAAATCGCTGATGTTGTACGTTGGAGCAAACTATCTAAAGTGGCCTAAACTGTCTCCTCTAACTTTATTTGGTTTGCCTACCAACATAAAAGCGGGGAATAAACCGAAAGCCCAGAGACAGGGTATCAGAGCGCACGAGATAAAGGGAGCTATCAGCAGGGAAAGTTTACATAGAGAAGGCTCCCAAAGAAGCCGGGGTTAGTGTGTTTTAAGGACTAGGGCTGGATTACACGGGCTGGGGTGGGGGTATTAGGAGGAAATCCCTTTCACTGATCCCCGGCCCCATGCGCGGAGCTGCCCGCCTCCCTCCCGCGCCCGGTAAGGTGGGCTGCGCCTGCGCGCCCCTGCGAAGGCAGGGGCCGTGGCCGGGGCCGCTCCGCCGAGCGCGGCACGGGGCGGGGGTCGGCGGGGGAGCGGCGCGCAGGGGCCGGGCTGCGACTAACAGATTTAAAAAAAAAAAAAAAAAAAAAAAAAAAAAAGAGAAAGAAAAAGAAAAAAATGAGAAAAAAACCCCCTCAAACAAAGCAAAACGGCGGAGGGGGTCGCAGGAGGAGCCCCCCGCCCCGAAAGCACACATGCACAGCGCGGCGCGGAGCTGCGCGACAGGGCAGTGCGCGCACTGCGGGCCCCTGCGCGGTGCGACGGCGATCGGCGACGGTGGGGTACATCCTAGCGGCGGCTGGCTGCCATGGGAGCGGGCTGGCCACGCTCCCCGCCCGCCCCGGCCGAGAGGGGGAGGCGGGCAGGGACGGCCACGGGAAGCGGCAACTTGTGGCGGCGGCCGGGGAGACGGAGCTGCTGTGCGGCAGAGGGGCCGCCCGCCTCCCCGAGGGACGGACGGGGCGGGAGGGACGCGAGTCGGCGGGACGGGGCGGGGGAGGCTAGGCCCGGCTCCCCGGTAACTTGTAATGCGATAGAGGAGGAAGCGGGGGGTTGGATGAGAGGGAAGTCTTTCCCCACCCCCCCTCCTCACTTTTACAAAAAAAGGGGGGGGCCTGCGAGAAAAGCCTCTGTTGGGAAAGTGCGTGCGGAGAGGGAGGCTCGGCGGCGGCGGGGAGCGCATCGGGCTGCGGGGCTGGGGGCAGCCCCGGCGGCAGCCCCGGCAGCGCGGCACGGGAGGCGGAGGAGGAGGAGGAGAGTAGGAGGAGCTGCCGTGTGACCCGCACCGCTCCCAAACTTGAAAGTTTATCTGCCCGAAATCAAGAGCGGCCGCGGTGTGCGCAGCGCTCCTCGGCACGGAGCGGAGCCAGCGACCGGCGGACCCGCCGCGCAGGGAGCGGCTGCCGGAGCCTCTGCGAACGAGGCAAGGCAGGGGAGGGGGGATTACCCCAGCGACAGCAACAGCCACCCCCCACCCCCCAAAACTGGGAGAGGATCCATGCTATTTGCTGGAGACCAAGGACTTGCTCATCGGCGCACACGCGAGCCCGCTGTCATTAGCTAAAAGGACACAAGGCTGAGCCGGGGGGAGGGTAGGTGGGCGGAAGGGTGAGGAGTGTCACAAAAAGTCATTACAACCTGAGAGAGAGGGGGAAGAAAGAAAAAAAAAACTTCCTACCAATGGACAACAGGAAGTGACCACCACCACCAACGGGGAGTCTCTGCTTGGAGAAAGAAGCTGCAAGACAAAGAAGAAGGAAGGAGAGGTGAAAGACAAAACTGCCCAAGGTCTTCTGCGTTTGCGTGCGTGCGCTTTCGAGAGAGTCAACAGAACAAAAGTCAGCAGGGAAGGGGAGACAGAAAGAGCGACGGGAAAGGAGACAGGATGGAGGAAGAGCTAAAGACAAGCATGTGAAGACCAAGGGGAAAGAGCAGAGCAACGCCGAAAAAGAAAGCACACTGAAAAGAAAGAGAAAAAGAAAAGGCTTACACAAAAGTTTCTTTTCCTCCTGGGAAGAAATTACTCACACGCACACAGAAATCAGATGCCTCAGATGCCTTGCAGCTCAACTTCTGGGGAAAGGGAGACCGAGAGAGAAGAGAACGCAGAGTGATGTGAAGAAAGGGGGGGTGGGGGAAGCCCGAAAGAAAGCAAAGCAAAAGAAACTGAGAGACAGGGGGAAGAAAGAAGGACGGACAGAAAAGCGAAGATCGTGACCTTTCCCAACAAGTGAACCTTGCACATATGTTGTGTAAAGTGTGTGCAAAACAGATTCCCTTCTGCGTGGTGCGTGTGTGCTTCGCTGCTGCTGCTGCTGCTGCTGCCACCGCCGCCGCCGCTGCCGCCGCCGCGGTCGGTGCCTCTCGCAGGCGGCGCTGCCGGCGCCGTGGAGACGCATCATTTGGCGGAGCGAAGCGGCTAATTGCGGAGCCCCGTCCTTCATTTACATATGCAGCCTGAGTCCGCTGGAGCCGCGCCAATCCGCGCTCGCCCCCAGCACCATTAATCGCCATGCATTATTCACAACCATAATTACTGAGCCCCATGCGCGCTGCGCGCAGCCGCCCCAGCCCGCCGCCCCGCGCACACCCCGCCGCTCCGCGCACACCCCGCCCGGCTCATCCCCCGCTCGCTCACCCGCGCACCCGCGCACTCATTCACTCACTCCCAGTTTGGCTGGCTGGTTAGCCTTGCCTTTTTTTTTTTTTCCCCGTGGTGTTTGTTGCCTTTTCTGTTGTTTGTTTGGTTTGTTTTGCAACTCGACTTTTATTTGTGAACAGTTATTTCCAACCCCCAGCCCTCCTTCCCTCGTTCCCAATTCCTCCCCCCTCTCCTTTCCACCTCCACGTCGCTGATGCCTCTGCAAAAAGCAGAGTCAAGACGGCTCAGTTAGCAGCATGTCTCGTCGAAAGCAAGCGAAACCTCAGCATCTCAGGTCGGACGAAGAGCTGCAAGCGGAGGTAGTTTCTGAGCACGGTAAGGGCTCCTGGCGGCTTCTTTCTCCTCTCTCTTTCTCTCTCTCTCTCTCTCTTTTTTGTGAGGGTGTTTCGGATGGAGATAGGTGAATTTATGGTGATGGTGAACATGGGAGCGCAATCGCACTGCAGCGGGAGAATGGGAATTAAAGCAGCTGGGGGAAGAAGCAGCGGAACTGAGAAGTTCGCAGTTTTGCCAAGTTTCTGCAGCCCACCCCCTGCCTTTAACCAGCCCTCCCAGCAGCAACCTCTCGGCCTCCCCAGCGCTTTGATCGCGGCTGGGATCGGCGACGGGGTCGGCCCTCCCTCCCTACTCACCCGGGCTCCACCAGCTGCAGGAGCGGGCGCCCCGGAGCAGCGCCTGCCTCCTCCTGCCTGCTCCTGCTGCGCTCCCTCGCGCTGCGTGACTGGGTACCCCCTTTTTCTCCCTTCTGCTCCCTCCTGGCAGAGGCTCGGAGCGGACAGAAGCCATATTCCCCTCGCCCCACCGGCAGGAAAGTTGGGACAGCCGGGGGCCGGGGTGCCCTGCAGGAGCTCCCACGGGCGACCGGGCCACGGGGCAGCCCCACCGCAGCCGCTGCCAGGGGCCGCCCCCGCCGCCCCGGGTCGCCCGCGCGGGCTGCGGGGGCTGCCCTGGCCGCTCCCCCCGTCTGTCCCGGGGGAGCGGCCGGGACCCCGGCAGAGGCGGGCAGGATCGCTCGGGTGCGCAGGGCCAGCGGAGTTGGTTTCATTATTTTCGAGAAGATTGAACAGCAGCTTTTCGCCTCCCCCCCCTTCCCCTTTCGCCTCCTGGCTCTGCTGCGACTGTAATTATTATCAGTGGTAGGTGACACGGAGTGCCACCACCGCCACCAGCCCCTGTCGCGCCGGCTGCTGTGGGGACGGGTTATTTTCTCGCCCATCCGCCATTCCTCGCTCCCTCCCCACACGCAGGCACACACACACTTGCTTTTATGCATCTGGGTTGCCAGGCGGCTCGTGAACAAGTGTCCAAGGCTGGAGAGATTTGGATCACGCCTTATTTCCACTTTGCTGTAATTTTATTTTCGAGAATAGGGCTGCAGGGTTTTCTTCTTCCTTCTCTGTCTCTTTTTTTTTTTAATTTTTAGTTTTAATTCTCTTAGTGGTCCCTGGCGCTGCAGCGTGCAAAGGCACGCCGCAGCCCATGCTCCCTTCTCCTGGGCTAAGTTGAAAGCTTCCACTTGAAAGTTTTTCTTTTCCTCTTTGCAGAGAGCCCACTGCTTTCTTAGTTTCTCACGTAGCCAAGCAGGAGCCCCAATGTTTTCGGCTTTCTGTGTAGGCCCCTTCCTCCACTGTTTTATTCCCCCTCTCCCTCCTTTCGAAAAGGAAAAAAAAAAAAGTCCTTCTCCTGCTTTAAAACTATAATTACTCTTAAGTTGCATCTCTGGGTAGAGAAAGGCAGCAAAGTTGAAGCCTGAGGAGGATTTTGACTATTGTATCCGAACTTTACAGCCCTGAAGCTTAAGGCAACGTGAATCCACTTCATCAGGTTAAAACATCTGTCAGACTGGCAAATTGTTAAGCCTCCTGCTCCTTCCCAGGGTATTTGGGGAGGCAGGGAGTGAGTCCCACTGCTAAGGGGGCTAAGGGGGCTACTGCTACTGCTCCAGGAAAACCCACTTGGGTATTGACATTAACAGGAACACGAAGAAATGCTTCCTTCTGTCACAGTGGAGGAGCAAAGCAGTGCATTTTCAAATTTTTTGTTTCCTTAGGAAACTGTGGTCATGTAAAATAAATTAGTGTAGGCAAGCAGATGAGAGTTTATATTTTATTATGCAAACAAGATTTGTTGAGCCCATCTCTGTTGGTGTGGGTTCTAGGTCTAAGAATTTATCATTAGCATTATAAACTTTTACATCCTCTGAATCCATTTCAATACCGAAAAATAAAACCCTACTACTTCATTATGACACTTCTGGCAAGTTAATAAATTGAAAAAAATTGTTAAACTAGGTTTTTGTTTTGTTTTGTGAATCTTATCTATGTAGCCATGTCACCCGAGATTAGAACAAGAGATATGCTAAAAAGAAACGCTTGCATATGGTGGGTAGATTAAGGACAAAGAATCTTTTTGTCATGGAAATGGGGTTTTTTTCCCTTTTTTGGGGGGGTTTTGTTTTGTTTACTTCATCACATAGAATTTCTCACACTTGGTTTGTTTTGTATTGCCCTCAATGACTACATGATCAAATGAATGGATTTATTTCTGCCGAATGAGAAAGACAGTCTTTCCATCAAAAGGACTACATTGCATCCCAGTGAGGAATTTTAAAGCGTTATTATTGTGGTCCGTGAATAGCACAAAATCGGCTTTCACAGCAGCCCTAAAATGCAAGTGTAAATACTTTTCAGCCTTAGAAGGCTGTTATCAAAATGTGCTATGTTTCCTTTTATTAAAACATATTTTAATTAATAGAGTGGAACCCTTGGTAGTTAACAATTAACAAGCTGAAGTAGTGTTTTTGCACTTTCATTTGAGAAATGTGAACAAGGTGGAGACAGGCTACACGAGCAGAGGGCTATCTAGTGCGCATTAGTGTAATGTAAATCATTTACACGTTATATTAGGAAGCCTAACGATTGCCATACTTGAAAGCAATTTTATAGGCCAGATATAATGAGAGCTTCAAATCTCGTGAATTGGAACACTTCTTGTCAAGTCAGTGTCCTTCGTTTCTGTTCACAGCTGTAATCAAGATATTGCTACAGTTCCTGAGTGTATTTTGCAACAGGCCAAAAATAGTTTGCACAGTGCAAGAATATTTGTCGTTTTTAGAAAGCAAACTGTTTAAGCAGTATTACTTGATTCATGTGGCCTTTTCACTCATTTTGCTGTTCGTCTACAAAGGAGTTAATGCAAGACTAAGCAAATGAAGCTTATTCTTTATTTATTGAAATCATGTTTAATGCCACCTCAAAATAGATTTTATAAAATGAACCATTTAAAAATTAATATCAAAAAAATGTGATCCTTGGAGTGAAGGGACAGTCATAGTAGCAGGAAGAGCCTGGCAGTTTGGTGTGCAGAATGGAAGATAAACATTAGGCTGAGTTTTAAGTTGACTTGTCGCACCATAACTTTTGCGTTAACGTTATCACAGAAGTTTTAGAATTTAAACAAATAATTTTATAGCCAGCTTGGGCTACAGCATTCAAACAGGGCAATGTCATGGTGGCAAGATAATCTGTTGGAAATCTGAAGATAATTAGCAATGTCATCAACTACAGATAATACACTCAAAATTATTTGAAATTATTTGTTGAAAGTGAAATGCTAAAAATATATTTTTGTAATAATTTTGAAGGGAAGTGTTAACAAACAGCTGATGATATATTTCTTGAACAATTGCACTGTAGAAGAGTGAACAAAAGACACCTATTAAAAGAACCCCACACTTTGAGGTTGCTAAATAAGAAGATCTGCTGGAAATCATTTAAAAACAGCAGCAGCAGGACTCAGATGACTGTAGAATACAATAATCTCAGTTTCTCAGTAAATGTAAATCATTGTAAATCATTTCTGATACACTTGCCTAATTCAACAGATTACAAATGAATCAGAATTGTAGATACAATGCACATGCTTCAACTCTGATTACTTTTAAATTAAACCACAGACATTTGTATTTTTAAGGTAAGGATAATAGAAAGGGGATTTTTTTGTTCTTTTTTTTTTTTTTTTTGTAATGCTGAAGAGGGATTGTCAAGAGTGTGGAGGTGAGGTTCTGGTAAGAGTGATGACAAATGATGCTTTGGACTTTTTCATGTGAAGTTTCTGGCAAAGAGGTATCATTGTTTAGCCTGAGGTGGAAGAGATCACCTTGTAATGAACTTGGCAGTTTTCTAATATGCCTTTTGCAGTCATTTTTTAAAATATTGGTCCTCTTTTTCCACCCACACTTCAATACATACAACATAGTCTAAACTAATTGATCTTTTTTTTTTCTGGTAAAATGGGATCGGGCTGTGCAGTTTTGGGAGTTTCATGACTGCACTCGGTATTCTTCTGGAGTATCTCCACAGGCACACTTGCTCAGCTCCAGCAACGACGCAGTTCAATATGTAGCAGCCAGCTTCACGTGCGTTCGCTCTATCTGCATATACAGAGGGTTAAAACACATTTTGGGGGGACATTCTTCCGTGTAAAATAGAGGTATTCTCTTTTGCTTAGACACTGTTGCGTTTAAAACTTGCTAAGTCGCAAGCAGCTGTCAGTAAACATAAAACTTATGTGATTTTTGCAAACGTTTGTTCTGAGGCAAGTGTAAGAGAAGGCTTTTTGTGTTGAAAAAGGCCAAATAAGTATTGCTATAAATTGTGCCTTTGGTGAGAAATGGTAATTGAAACTTTATATAAATACTTCTGTTATTACACTAGAGACTTAACATTTGAACTATGTAACATCTGTATTTGTATAATTTTAAAAATACTCTGCTTTGAATTGTGTTAGGAACAGAAAATTATTTGGAATAATAAGGAAACTACAGCAATCAGCCAATTTGTTGATGTATATATAACAATGAAAGTAGACAAAACTGGGTCAGATTTTATCTAGTGATGCTGGTCTTGAAGTGATCTCCTGAGGTAGACATTAAGACTTTTTTCAGAGTGGGAGGGAGGAAATTTTGAAAGGTGTGGTGGTTAAAATTCTGTGTAATTAAGCTATTAATATGCATACATTTAGCTGTTGAAAATTACTTTTCCTTGCCTAAGAGAGGGGAAAAGCTACAACTCAACAAATGTGTGGCATTAAAAAAAGAGTAAAAATAACCTAATGAATAGCAAGTAATAGTGCCATCTGAAAAATAGTCTGAGTCCTGGGAAGATTTTCTGGGTATCTCTCTTTTATTTGATTTGTTGACTGCCAAGAACAGACAAGCATATCTGTTGACAATCCATCATTCAAGGCATGAGTCAATCACTTTTGCTGATAATAAACCAGGTCTGTCATGACAATAAAATAGTTAAGTACTAACACATTTTCCAAAATGAAGCATGTAAAAATAATTTCTTTCATAGTATTGTATTAGTAAAACAAGAGTAATTTTCTATATCTTTTTTCCAGAGGAAGCACAAGTAAATCTAGTTTCAGCAGTAAATTTGTATTGAATTGTACATATCAATGTAAATCCTGTTTCCTTTACACTCTAAAACTTTCCCACTTAATGTAGTGGTGTTTTCCTAACTAAATGTTTTCCATTAATACAAAAAAGGGGATTTAGGCCAAAATGTACTTTTAGGAGCTGGTTCAGTTGTAATGCTGTTAGATCTAGAGTACATTTCTTCTTACCAAGGAAAAACGCTTAAAAATCATGAAAACCAGAAAAATAATTGTTTATAAGGGTGATAGAAAACCATAAAGCAACACATTTAAAAAATCCATTTCTTTTAAGTTGAAAAGTGAAAAGATAGAGGACTAAAGAGAGGGGACTTTTTATTATTGTGGGATAAGATAAATATTTACAAAAAGCCCTTCTGAAATTCTTATTGCCACTCTCTAATACTGGTGTGTATGGCGTGTTCCCTCCCCCCTCCCCAGTTTCGCCATTCCACACCCTCCCCCCCGAAAAAAATCTGAACTCTATCGCTGTTTGCAAAAGAAACACCAACAAAATTTCCAAACTTTTGAGCCAGAGAGCGAGGCGCACCGAAGTACTCGGGCAGGCTGTTGATCTCCTGCGGTGGCCGCCGGGCTGCGGGCCGGGGTGGGTTCGGGGGCGCAGGTGGGCGCTGCGCGGGTGGGTCGCGCCGCGCCGCGGGGTGCTGCGGGAGCTCGGCCTGGGATTGCCGGGGAGAAGGTGGGATCGCGGAGCACCAGAAAGCTTCCCCAGGCCTCCTCTCCCTGAGGGTGGGTAGTTAGAAGTGCTTTGACAAGGCTTGCTGATTTAACCTTTGCCTGCTTTGCCCTGCCAGGGGTGGCCACTAGATGTCAAGCTCATAATACAATTAGTACATCTGTGCAGTTGACCTTGGCAGCACGGCTTACCACTGTTCTGTTAAGTGTTAACACTGAATTTGAGTGTTAACTAGAGATCCCTCGGAGTTTGCTACATGCTGTACAGCTTATCAAATGCCCATCTAGTTCAGCACAAGTGTTTACAGTCCTTTAAGAAGGAAAAAGGTTTCCTTTTGTGAAGCCCGGCATCTTGAGCTGCTTAATTAACCCTGCAGGTGCTGCCGTATTTTTGTTTCAGTTAATCAAAACCGACTTGTCATTCAGTGTTTCAGGAGATCCCTTCTCCTGGTGCCATTTGATAGTTTTCATTTAGGAATTTGTTGATGTTGTAATGTCCCCAGATCTGGAAATAATGAAAGCTCATGGATTTGTTTAGATCATTATGTGCTTTGCTATCCTGTGCAGTACTGCAGTATATGGAACAGTGAAAGGCCAAAATGACTGAGCTGCACAACTGGCATTGAATCACTCCAGGTTTGCTCTTTCAAGCACTACTAATTGTGAGTAATTTTACTCAGAGGAGTAGTGTCACCAAGTCCAGGATTTGTGAGTTCAGTTTTGAGATACTTAGGAGATGAAGGATTGGGTCCTCACATCAGCTTCTCTTCTTGCGAGCCTCCAAACACTAATTTGTAAGCGTTTCTGTGCTTGTTCAGAGAGTGATTGGCTTTGTTCATTCATGCAGGATGTTAGGAGTTACATAGTTTAAGTTGTAGTTAATGATACACTTTTCAAAATAGGAAAGCTATACAGAATTTACGCTGCTCCTTCTTTCTTCTAGTTTATTTGTTTTGGTTTGGTTTTTCAATGTCTGTTTCATCTCAGCTATGTTAGAAGCATTGGCCTCGGGTTTTTTGGTTTTGTTGGTTTTTTTTTTTAGGATTCCCAGTGAAAGTTGATGCATTCCAAATAAAGGTGGTTCCTACAGCCATCATCATTATTTATATACAAATTCTTTACAACCCGAAATTAATGTATACATGCCATAACAGCCAACTGAATAGCTGTTTCTATGATTTTGAAAAACATAGCACAGGGCCTGTTTAATATGATACCTTTTGCAGAAATATTACAAACAATTTGTGAAGCTTGCATCTGTTCCACATCTGCATCCACGCAGAAAGGCACCAGTGTTTGAAATACTGAAGTGCTTCACTGCTCAGATTAGAAACTGCAAATGTTTTAACCAGAGTACAGTTAGTGCTTGTGCCACAGGTGGCTGTTACTTAACAAATTCTGAGATTTAGGCTACTGAATAGATCAAACCGAGTGTGCCAGGTCAGTACCGGGTTTTGCATAGCAAGAGTGCCCTCCACTGTTCAAATCCATACTAACAGTTTTTGTGGTCTGAGAAAAGGGACAGAAAATTTTTCTTTTGAGTCTGGAATTTCTTCTAGATTGTTAAACACAGTAGGGGTCTCTATTTGTCTCCTCCTGTTTCACAGCTTGGGCTCAGTATGTGATAATTCATCTTTCTTTATGGGATTCAAAGCTATCATAAAGAGTTAAAAAGAATTAATTTGCAAGAAAATAAACGTGTTCTAACAATTTAAGAAAACTTTTTTTAAAAGCTTCGTCAGTTATAAGAGATGATAGAGCTAAGGAAAAAGTGTTCTTCTCCATGATCATTTCGTTGCTACAAGGCAACTGCTTCCAAATTAATATGATTTTTAAAACCAAAAAATTTATGGTTTTTTTTCAGTATAGTTTCTTCCTTTATTGAATCTGTGCTTGGGGAAAAATAAGTTTGTCTATTCTGATGATAGCAGTGGTAAATACTTGTCCTGTATCAGTGCGATAGGCTCAGAGTTTTATTTATAATAATGCTTGTTTAAATAGACAAGAATGCTGTGAACTGCACTTTGAAATTATTGTTGGATTTGCATGCGAGAGCATTATATGCATCTGTCTTCATAGTTAGCAGATATTTTAGCTTTAGCTGATGCTAACAAATGCAGTTTTCCTTGAAACTTCTTCACAGTTTGTACACTGCTTCTCAGTGGTTTTTTTTTTTATCTTTCTGAAAGAAATATTAATTAGCTCTCAATTACGCAGGTCTGAATGCAGAAATAGTAGTAATTCATACAACACTTTTCCATGCTTTCATTTGTATTATTGTGTGTAGTCTTAAAGGAAGCTTCAGAAAATATTTTACTCACACATTTGTTGGATTCCTTTACAAGGCAGTTTTGTTTTAATGCTTCAGGAAGGTATCAGCATTTAATCTAGGTGCAAGCTTTAGGAAACGTTGATTTTACCAAAGTGTCTTATGAGTCATACATAATTTGAAGATTCCATAATACAGAGTAACAAAATAACAAAACACTAAATAGTGTGAGATCATTTTATTGTAATAGTCCTTTCTTTAATATTATTGAAAAGGCTCTTTTCAGGTAATTTACATGTGTGGAACTAGAACTGAGTTATGATGGGACAAAATGAAAAGATTCTGGAGCAAAGGTGAGACACATTGGTTGGTTAGGGTTTTTTCCAGACTGGAAACAGTTAGTCCTAAAAAAGTGGGCATTTAATAAGCCATATATGTTTTCACTATTAACCTGACTAGCATGTGATGTTTAGTTTAAATCTGTTTCACAAAAGTAGATATCAACATTTTTGAAGGAGTAGAAAAATAGATATCAACATTCATTATATTTTATCTTGCACATCATGCAAGAGGCTTTCCTCTCACACAGAGGAAAAAGATATCTACCTGCAATAAAAATTCAGAACTAGTAAAACCAGGTTTACAAATCCTGTGTGTGAGTAGTCGAAACCGGCCATTTTTTCTTAACTCTGCACATTTCCTGATGGAAACTGAGGGACCCAGGGCACCCTTTCACCCCTCTCCCTTTGCCTTGGGCACTGAGGAAGCAGGCCAACACCATCCTCCTTGCTCCAGCCTGAAAAGTGTTTGGTGGGTACGCTTAGTGAGGGGGACAGGGCAAAGCCTCCCGGTGTCAGCCCCTTGTACTCCTCTCGTTGAGTCAGCAGAACACCTGAGTGGCTTCAGGTATCACCACCCAAAGTGACTTTCTCAAAATACCTTCGTTTGAATTTCTATGGGCTCATTTTAGGGCCAGACCTCAGTGATGCAAAGTGACAGCGCTGCTGGAGCCACCGCGGCTCTGTGGGCTGGTACCTGCTTAGGAGCTCGCCCCGGGTACCATTTGAGAGATGCTGCCTGCGATTTTTCACCTGTTTTCATAGGGTAAGCTTTCTATGCTGTAATTCATCTTGCATCCCATAGCAGCTTCAGATTAGTCTGTTAGCTGTTAGACTGCTAATGAGAAAAAGAAAATAACTGAGAGGTTATTAGTGGTTGAGATCCTGACTGCTGCACAAAACTCCCATTCAACACCTTTTGTGTAACTAAGAACTGCAAAATTCAACCCATGTCTATAAGATTAAGCAAGTCTTCGATTAATTCCCCCGAAGTCCTTGAAAATTTTTACTGCATCACATACTCCCTGTAATAATAAAAAATATTATTTCTCTTCAGTTAAAAATAGAAGAAAAAAGTTGAAATTCTTCACTACCTAATGGAGTCAATCACTTTGTAATATATCAAAAAATGAAAGCAAGCTATAAAGCATAAAGAACTATGGAAAAATGCTGTGTTTTCCCACAATAGATATATTGTGTAACTAAAAAACCAAAAATTAATTTTAGCTTAATATTTTAGCATTTAACATTTTTAATATTCTGGAGTAATGATTAAATTTTGGTATTGATTTCTGTCATTCATAAAGTGGCTGAATTTTAAGAAAACAGCAAAAATATCCTATCATGTAGAATGCTTTTAAGCTTTATTTCTTGTTGAGTGCAGTGAGGACTTACACTTCAAAAGCAACAATAAACGCAGTACCTTAGTGCTTTCATATTAGTAAGTACTACCAAAAGGGATGTTAGAAACCCCATTTGTGTAATACAGGGGCGATGTCCATTTGTCCTGTACAGACATATATAATAAAAAATATTTATCAGTTGTAATTTTCAGTCTTCCTTGTTTCCCCCCACAAGTGCTTGTTTGCATGACTAGTTCATAGTTCAATCCTGTTAATTTCAGCGGTGTTTCTAATGTGAATAAAGGCTACTCATTTGAGTATGACTTACTGGATTGAGACCATAGTCTGTCATTCTGTGAAGCATCTTTGTAGCCTCAGTGTGCTGTGCAGGAAATGTACCATCATCTGTGGCAAAGCGGCATTTACTTCAGTGCCATCTGTGTCACCTGCTTGCCTACCTGTCCAAGAAAGTGAAGCTTTGAGAGAGATCTGTTTGATTTTTTAAGAAATGTCAAAATAATTTATCCTAAATGGAAAATACTCTGGTGAGATTCTTTGTATGTCTAGTTTCAGGTTGACTTGGGTGGAAAAAAAAATCCTAGTGACTCCTAGCATTATTCTCTAAAATATTTTTCAAAAGCAGTCCTTGAATATTTCAAGGCAAATAGATGATGAGGTGAATGAACTTGGGTTCATTCAACACTTTTCATCTGAAAAGTGTTCTTGCTCTTTTCAAGGCATAGGAGTTGAGGGAAGAAATACAAAACAGAGCTGTAGGTCCCCCCTTAGTACAGGTGTGAACTCTGTGCTGTGAGACAGCACAAAACTAGGCATTCATTTCATTGAGAGCAGAGCTGAGCAGTGGTTATCCCAGAAATACCTATACAGCTGTATTACATGTGTACTTTTCCACAAGTTATATTTCAAATGCAAACGGCCGTTTCTTTGAGTTTGCAAATTAGTACGCTAGCCTGCTTATTATCTTGACATGCTGAGCAGGTCCTTATCGATACCTCCTGGCAGTGGGCACCA
>NC_087549.1:95825657-95988157 GCF_036250125.1 Pseudopipra pipra
ACAGGTGAAAGACCTTTTAAGTGTAACATATGCGGAAACCGCTTTTCCACGAAGGGCAACCTGAAAGTTCATTTTCAGAGACATAAAGAGAAATACCCTCATATTCAGATGAACCCTTATCCTGTTCCAGAATACCTCGATAATGTGCCCACCTGCTCTGGAATCCCATATGGGATGTCTCTGCCCCCCGAAAAGCCGGTCACAACATGGTTAGACAGCAAACCTGTTTTACCAACAGTCCCAACTTCCATTGGGCTCCAGCTGCCCCCCACTATACCTGGTGTGAACAGTTACGGAGATTCTCCGAGTATCACTCCTATGAGCAGGTCACCCCAGAGGCCTTCTCCTGCTTCCAGCGAATGCACTTCTCTATCCCCCAGCCTCAACACTTCTGAGTCAGGGGTTCCAGCATCTGCTGAATCCCCACAGCCTGTTCAGAGTGGCTCATCTCTGACCAAGACAGAACCTGTCACTCTGCCTCCCACGAGCACACGGCTCGGGGACCTTTCTGCAGGTGGGCAAGTTTCTGCAGCTTCCACGTCTTCAATTCCTACTGCTGTTACAGACAGCAGCGTTGCAACAAGCCTCCCAAACCCTGTGCTTCCAGTAGTGTCTGACCAGTTTAAGGCAAAGTTTCCATTTGGTGGTCTGCTAGACTCTATGCAAACGTCAGAAACCTCAAAACTGCAACAGCTAGTGGAGAACATTGATAAGAAGATGACAGATCCAAATCAATGCGTCATTTGTCACCGTGTGCTTAGTTGTCAGAGTGCTCTCAAGATGCATTACAGAACACATACAGGAGAAAGACCATTTAAATGCAAAATTTGTGGACGTGCCTTTACTACAAAAGGCAATCTAAAAACACATTTTGGAGTTCATCGAGCGAAGCCACCACTTAGAGTACAGCACTCGTGTCCCATTTGTCAGAAGAAATTTACAAATGCGGTTGTTCTTCAGCAGCACATTCGTATGCATATGGGTGGGCAAATTCCAAACACGCCACTACCAGAGGGCTTCCAGGACGCCATGGACTCAGAGCTTTCCTACGATGAAAAGAATGTTGACACACTGAGCAACTTCGATGATGACATTGATGAAAATTCTATGGAAGAGGACCCAGAACTAAAGGACACAGCAAGTGACTCATCCAAGCCCCTTATCTCTTACTCTGGGTCATGCCCTTCTTCACCACCTTCTGTGATCTCTAGTATTGCTGCTTTGGAGAATCAAATGAAAATGATTGATTCTGTCATGAACTGTCAGCAGCTGACCAGTTTAAAATCCATAGAAAATGGATCAGGGGAAAGTGACCATTTGAGCAATGACTCCTCATCTGCCGTTGGTGATCTCGAAAGCCAGAGTGCAGGCAGCCCTGCAATGTCAGAATCTTCTTCCTCCATGCAGGCTTTGTCTCCTGTAAATAGCAATAGTGAAAGTTTCAGATCAAAGTCCCCTGGTCTCAGTAACCAGGAAGAGCCACAAGAAATACAACTAAAGACAGAAAAACCAGACAGTCCACTGCCCACAACTGAAAATGGAGGCGCATTAGATCTGACATCCACCAACCCAGGAAGACCGGTCATCAAAGAGGAGGCTCCTTTTAGTCTGCTGTTCCTGAACAGAGAACGTGGTAAGTTTAAACGTACTGTTTGTAATATCTGTGGCAAGCCTTTTGCTTCTAAGAGTGCATTGGAAATTCACTACCGCAGCCATACTAAAGAACGTCCATTTGTTTGTACAGTCTGCAGTCGTGGGTGTTCCACTATGGGTAATTTAAAACAGCACTTACTGACGCACAAATTAAAAGAGCTGCCTTCTCAGTTATTTGAACCCAACTTTACTCTAGGTCCCAGCCAAAGTACTCCTAGCCTGGTCACCAGTACAGCACCTACCATGATCAAAATGGAAGTGAATGGTCACAGCAAGCCGATCTCTTTGGGTGAGGTTCCCTCGCTTCCAGCTGGAATCCAGGTTCCTGCTGCACCACAGACAGTGATGAGTCCGGGGATCACCCCTATGCTGGCGCCCCCCCCTCGCCGGACTCCCAAGCAGCACAACTGTCAGTCGTGCGGGAAGACCTTCTCCTCAGCAAGTGCACTGCAGATACACGAGCGCACCCATACCGGTGAAAAACCGTTTGGTTGCACAATCTGTGGTAGAGCTTTTACCACAAAGGGGAATCTTAAGGTAAGAGGCCACATGAAACTGTAAAAGCTTGGGGAGGGGGGTTTAAGGCGCTGCGCTTGAACTCAGCAGATCTTAATGCTTAGTGTTTGTCCCAAAGACAAGTGAGAAGGAAACTTCAAGGAAATGCTTGCTGTACAGTGGTGGTCATTATGCTTCCACTGTGCTGAAGATAGGGACTGGAAAGCAGCTGTGCAGTGATGCGAACTTTAAAACTGGTTCCAGGTGTACATGCAGGCATGTCGTAGTTCTCCTGACAGTCGTAATGGCACACCCATTCAGCTGATGGACACATTGTGGCAGTTCTTACGGACCATCAATGCAAAACAACCTCACTATAAACCAGAAACAGAGAGCTTGCTCAGCTCCTTGGGTGCCTCCCCAGTTTCTATTTCCTATTCTGCTTTGCAGCCATTGCAGACTGGAAAGCGGTTTCTCAGAGATTGACAGCAACTTACTATGGGACTGATGGCTCTTATTCCTGCAGGCTGGTTAACCATCAGGACACAGCCTGGGGAATACGTTTTTAAATGTCCTTTTTAAAAATATCAAATTTAGCAAAGTAATTTGTGCCTCCGACATGAGATAAAATACTATTAAAGTAGAACAAGAGGAAAAAAGGGGAAGGGCAGGAAAAAACACCCATCTCCTAGTACAAATAACGCCCTTGGTAATCTTCAGCATGTGAGGACTTCCAGCTTGCATGTGAAATTGTCTAACCTAAGAGACTATGTGCTCTTTAGTCTTGCAGCACGGTGTTTGTTTTCACTGAGAAGAAGCAAATGCACATTGAAAAACTACTACGGAACTGGGTTTTCTTTGTGTGGGCTGACTGGACTTTAGAATTGTGTCTTAACTGGAATTGATTTGTTTTCAATGCGAATTAAAAGGCATTTCTTTTAAAAAGCGAGTGCAACTGTAAGTAACAGCATTTCAGGCCAGACACCTCTCCAGAATGTGCTAACTTGAGGGTGCTTCTTGTCCCTGTTTACTCTGCAGGTGCACATGGGGACTCACATGTGGAATAACGCCCCTGCACGCCGCGGCCGCCGCCTCTCTGTGGAAAACCCCATGGCTTTGCTTGGTGGCGATGCACTCAAGTTCTCCGAGATGTTCCAGAAGGATTTGGCAGCTCGGGCCATGAATGTTGACCCCAATTTTTGGAACCAATATGCTGCAGCTATCACTAACGGACTTGCTATGAAGAACAATGAGATTTCTGTCATACAGAACGGAGGCATTCCTCAGCTCCCAGTAAGTCTAGGCGGAGGCGCCATCCCACCTCTAAGTAACCTTACCGGTGGCATGGACAAATCTCGCACGGGCAGCAGCCCTCCCATTGTCAGTCTGGACAAAGCAAGTTCTGAAACGGGAGCCAGTCGTCCATTCACCAGATTTATTGAGGATAATAAAGAGATTGGCATAAATTAAAAGCATTCATTCTGAGTAACTGTTGGACCACTACTCTACACAACACTTGTCCTGTTCCATGTACAGCTTTTGAAGTTAAGCATTAGTTTTCTGACCTAAATGCATAGGTTCCCTTTAAAGTTTTACCCATAGCAGAAATACATAACTCTATGGCTGCTGAAAAGTTGTCTTGCAAGATCTGCATGGTACTTCTTTCAACAGTGAGTTTGACTGTTACTGAGAACTTTGAAACCTTTTAATTTAACAGAAAACAAACAAACCAGTCACAGGATAACTTCATTAGAAACAGAAAGAGGCTAGTCTATATCCACTTCGCTTCTTACAAAACTTACTATTACCTGAGAAAGGGGGGCTTCGTTACAGCATTCTGTCACACTTATTTGCTGGTTTTGTTCAAATTAGTTAGAAACTTGGACTATGTTTTTAGGAATCTTAATCTTAAATAAGTGATTTAGTACCCCAATGCTGTGTATTATTACAGTATCCTTGTCTGTAGTATTTATAATGTTAAGATTATGCGGGTAACAGACAATATACTAGCCCCAAACTTAAATGAAGCTTTTGTACTGCAAAATACATCTGGCTATGTGATTTTTTTTTTTTTAAGCAAGTTCTGTTTTACTATGAATAAGTGGTTTATTTCAATGCAGGCAAAATTGTGAAGTTTTATTGGGAAAGATAGCATGCTTTTCATGTGCAAGTACCTGTCAGTAACAAACCTTTTTTTATTTAAATATTTGTAGCTGCTATGTGGACAGTTGTTCTATTAAATGAAAAAAATTGTAGTGTGGATTTTAGCTCAATGATTGGAAACCAAGTTACAGACAAACCTTAGCACCATAAATTATTCACAACATTATAAACAGTTGTGAGTAAATACTTCGTGTTATAAAAGCTGTACAATAAAAAGGTAATGTTTGTATAATGTGGTTGCAAACTCTTAATTTATACTATTGCACTTTTAGTATTTTGTACTAGGGAGGTTTGTCTATAATTTGAAACTGAACAAAAATGTAAACTATTTTATAAATAATACTTTGACGTAAGGAATAAGGAGGAGGACCCTGTTGCAGTTTCTTGTTTTGTAAGGTCAAACAATGAGAGATCTCTATTAATTAAGCAGAAAAGTTGCAGAGAACTGTCAGATCCTTAGGAAATATGGGGCCTGCCATTTCTTAAAAGGAAATGATTCTTTTAACTTTTCTACGAAGCCCACTTAAAAGCGTGACCGCCTCCGACAGAATTCTGATACAGTTATCTTAGGAGTGTGATATTAATACAAGTCTAGGATAGAGGAAGGAGAACATTGTGTAGGTTTAATTTTACTGTAATCTTTTCTGTCTCTTTCACACATAACCATGAGAAAGATACCAACTGCCTAATAATATTAGAACAAAATAAGAACTTTCAGGCAGCATGAGCAGTAGTAACATACGAATGTTCTGTATTTATTTCCAACTCTGTCTGATTATCTTTTCAGGTTTCTCCAAAGCACAATGTACTCTGATTAATCAAATATAATTTTATGTTGATTGCATTGTTGAAATGACACCAAGTAAACAAAGGGAATGGTTCCACTCATAAGTTAGGCTGGGGATGCTGAGGAGACTGGGGCTTAATCAAAACTTGAACAGTAAATGTTTTGTGTACTACCTCATTTTTGTGCATTACAAGCATGGTGGAGCTGACACTATGAACTTCCGTCCAGCAGAATTGCTTGAGGGACATTATGGGTAGCTGGGTAACAGCGCAAGGAGTTTTATGCCCCTGAAGAACGAATCAGACAGTGAGGTCTTCTCAGTTGATACTGAAAAATAGGACAATCTTTCTTATACAACAGAAACCATTACTGTAAGAGGATGGACTATTTCTGCCATCACATAATGGAGTGAAAAGAGGTTCAAAGACTTAGCTGTTTGTTTCTATTGGAAATGAACAATGAACTCTACAGCTCCATTTTCTACAATGATGAGGTAGAGATATATAGATATATGTATCTCTCTACATAATAAAAATTTTGTGTCTGTAACACCTCTACAATATAACATCATTTTTTGCCACAGTGTGTGGGTGGTTAGAGGTGTTTCCAAGCATAAAAAAAAAAAAAAAAAAAAAAACAAAACAAAAAAACAACAAACTGAGGTGGCTTAATGTTGCTGGATTTCAGCAATTGAATGTTTTTATTTATCTGTGTAATTTTTGGTGTGACTTTTTTTTTTTGTTAGTATTTGGTACCACCTAGTGTTATCTCTGTTCCCTAAAGGATGTGTATAACTTAAAAAAAAAAAAAGGAAAGAAAAAAAAAAAGAGAAGAAAAAAACAAAAAAGGAAAAAAAGAAAAATCTGTAAAGTGTTGTAAATAAGATGGTTGATGATGGTACAGTAAGACTGACCCCATTTTGTATTCAGGGTTAGGCCATTCCTCTCTGCATGGTGAAGAGAGACACTATTTTTATACTGTGATACCATGTAGGGCTAGGAGCCTCCCTGAAACAGCTGGGAATTGTTACCTAGATCCAATATTTTTTATTATTAAATCTTGTTGGCTTGACACATCTACTGATTGAAATGGATGTCTTAGTCTAGGTTACTATTTTTGTCATATGGAATTGAATAAAATGCAGGATGTAATATTATTTCTGAATTGCGTTCCTTGATTATTCTAATAACAGAGCAAGATATGAGACTAAGGTCACTTGTGGTAGATTGGTGTCAATGACTTCTAATCATCGCATCTGAAACTCAGAATAAGGTCGACACCTTATATTCAAATGTTTTTCTAATTTATATTAACAGTGCAAAGGGATAGAATTATTAAAACCTCTTTTCCCATGAAAATAAATCATTAGAGCATTTATTGCAAGACAGTAGAACAAAAAAACCCAAAACCACCAAAACAAAAAAAAAATAATATTTTGGAGTGGGGAAAACAGACTTTGGAAGGACTACTCTTTCAAATTAACTGCTTTCTGAACACTTATCATGTATTCTTTACTGAAAAAGCCTCCTTTTCAGGTTGTTTAAACATCTGCCTAATATCCACGATATACTGCACAATAAAATCTGGGAACAAATTTATCAGGAGCAGTTCAAATTCTAAAATAAAACAAAAAGGAAAAAAATTGACAACTCGCATCCGTTCATTCCAAATGACATAACCTGTACATTTAAACCTATGATTTTGTTTCATCTTTTTTTTCAAGACCCTAATTTCTCAAAGCATGTCTAACTTTAACCAAATTATTTTTTCACGTTGATTTAAATGAAAGTATTTACATTCTTAAGGTTAGGCATGTGATTAAGTATCTCCTGCAAAAAAAAGTTGTATGTTCAAGTAACCTTCAAGCTGTTATATTCCGATGTTGGATGCCTGTTGCATTTAAAACGGACAAAAGATAAATAAAAGAGAAAAATCTGTATTAATCATCTTTCAGTGGCCTTGTTATGAAGATACTGTGTTTTATAAGATGAACCCAAAGAAGGTATGAGTTCCCTCAGGTGACTCAACAGCAGTGATAGGTTTGTGCTTTTCTTCCTGCATCTACGTCCCTGAGCCTTGCTGAGAGAAAACATGATATGCAAAAGAGGAGGAAAGCAAAGGAGCACTGATAGTTACGGTTCTGTTCGAAACACAAGAGGAAAATTACCTGCTTTCCCCTCCTCCCCCCCCCCCCCAAAAAAAAGGATGAAAGCAGAATGGTATTCTTTTTAAATATGTATGGGTTATTTTTTTTTATTACAGGAACACATGAAGTAATAAAATGTGCTACACAGATAAAAATGGTCAAAGTCTGTTGAATTGCAGATGTTTAAAAATAGAACCATGTAGGAATTCTGTGTCTTTAGAAAAATTGCTGGTTATGATTTTTTGAGGGGAGGGTTATTTTACTACATGAAAATTCCAGCAAGGCTTTCAAACTCTTCAATTAAATTTTTCCCATGAGTTATTAAAAAGAGAGCATTTATGACAAATGATTGACATACCTAAATTTGTATCCATTTTTTTCCATTTTGTATATATTAGTCCTCAGTATATTTTCTGTCCCTTTACCTGTTTTGTCCTTTCTCTCTTGGCAAATACTTTGTTTTTCGAAAGTTGCATTTGTACTGTATTTGTGTTGTCTTTAATTTACTTCTCTGCATGTACTCTGTCGTTTGGAAGATACTGTGTTTTATTTTTTCCTTTTTCTCTAATTCTGCAGAGGTCAAAAGAGCTGCCTGTTTTTTACGTCTTTGTGTAACACTAGCATAATGAATGATGAAGTCTTCAGTGATGTGATCAGGTATGTGCATAGCTCACAGGATTTGCTAATAAACATGCCATTCACACTCCATCCTCCAGATGAAGGCATGAAGTTTGTTAGTGTCGCTGGTCTAGGGCAGCTGCAGATGGACAGGAGGATGGAAGTACTGATCCTAACTTCACTGTGCCTGCTTTTACACCACTGAAGCTCCATGGGCTTTAGTGGAGATACTCTAGGTTTATTCTGGTGCAAGAGGGACTGCTTCCAGGATTGGATATCTTGCTTTACTTCACTTATTATCAAAACAATGGCTAGCTATACAGTCTATTTTAAAGTATGTCTAAGCAAAAACATTCTGGACTTTATTTTTAAAAAGAGGCAAAATATACATAAAATATATATTTTAGTACATTCCACAGGATTATCCCAGTTTTAAAGGAGATCCTGAAAGCTGAATCTAAAAACAAATATAGCTGTGTCCCTTAATATACAATTTGATATCATCATATGAGTTATCAGTGTATTCACATAAATGAGTAAAAGAAGCTGTAATTTTTGTGTATAAAAGAAGAATGGGAGAATCTTGCTATGGCTCTGCTACACAAGGTTGGCACTCACAGGGAAATCCCTTCCCTTTGCAGATATTAAAGGTATCAGCAGATTTATGAAAAGAAAAATACATGTTTGTGCATGTTGCAACACCAGTGTATAGTATTTTATTTTTTCAAAGGGAGAATGTCTCAATCTCAATTGACAAAGTGACAAATACAAAAGCCAGCAGCGTTTGGCTATGCCACTGGCATAGTTTGAAGATGTGGGCAAGTCACTAAATAGACTCAGATTTTGCTTGAGAACGAGATACTTCTGGGGCCTCTGGGAATCAGGGACTGAACTCCCCTTGCAGCTTCAGCTAGCACCTTGTAGTATCGGGATGAGTTGCCCTATCAGTGAGATGGGGTAACACTTTTGTACCTACCTCACGAGGGTGTTGTGAGGAATGGTTTTATGTTTGTACAATTTTTCAAAAAAGGAAAATGCTTGGTATTATCACTGATTTTAGAGAGTTTACAGTATATGTGCTATTATTTATTATTTGTACTCCAGTAGTATATATGAGATCAGTCAGAACTGAAGGGCCTTACCCTAAATGTTGTACACTCATCTAGTTGGGATTCATACAAAATTTTACTCAGTAACATTTTGCAAGGGAGATATTTCATTATCAACTATCTATTTGATTACTATAGGGTTTAATTCAGTTATTTAAGTATTCAAACTGATTATCAGTTTTAGGCCATGGCAGAAAATTATTTGGTATCACATTTTGTTTTGAGCTTGTATTGATTTTCAGAAAAAGCGCACCAATTTTCTGTGGATAATCTAGATTCAAATCTTGCTATCAGTGGAATTCTACTGTACTTTTTGCTATTAAAGCTAAACGTTAAAATACATGTGTGTGTATATGTTATTATAGACCAATATATAATATATCTATATACCTATAAAAGTGTATGTTTTAAATTTCTTTAGCTGCTTAGAATTTCTTTCAAACCATGTGTGGCATATTTTGCTCCAAGTGTTGCGCATTTCAGATTTAGCTTAAACATTGTTTAATTTCAAAGGTAGTGCTTACTATCATTGGGATGCTGAACAGAAAGTAATTTGTTTCCCAGATTGGCAAACTATAGTTAATATTTTGTACAGGTATCTGATTTACAGTACTGTGTTGAACAGCCTCTTTATCAACTGTTCATGTGCTAAATATATTAGCTCAATTAATTCTATTGATACTCTTGACTGTTTTATTTGATTATACAGAAAGTTTTTGGTTTAGCTTTGTAAAAGTTTTCTTCAGTGATGTTAGTCTGTCTGATTTCACTCAGGCACATCACGGAGTAAAGGTGTGAGTAATGGTGGGTGAATCTAGTCTAGAGAATGTCTCTTTTCTCTCTGCACGTTACTGACATCTCTCCACCACCTCATTCTGGTTACCAGCCTCTCTCGTGTGTTAATTTCACTCGTGGCTCAGCCAATTTTGTCCAACACTTGGCACTTTTTCTGCTACAGTGCACAGTTCATATGGGACCTATAGATATACTAACATAAGTATTGTATTTAAGATAGGCTGGTGGTGGAGGGTGTAAGTGAACACCTATGCTGAAAGCCATATGCAGTTACCTGTTGTGTGCGGCAAATGTGCACATAAAAGGATGTGGTCATCAGGAGGTTTTTATCACTTTATACTCTCAATAATAGGCATGATATAGGAGATTTCGGTTGGGTTTCTGCTTTTTAAATAATCCTTGTAAGAACAGTTATGAACAGATACCTTAAACAGGAGAATATACCTTTTCAGGTAAGAGTTTTGCGGTCTTTTGATTGGGACTTGCCTTTTCTTCTGCCCATTTTCTATTAAATGACTTTTCCCAACATAGCCTTCTAGATCACTTCACAGTTAACATTTAGTCCTTCACCTGGGTTTTTATCTGCCATTATCCCATTCCAAACAGGCTTACTGAAACCAATGGGTTTTATACTAAGACATTAGCTAATGCATCTAATGGGTAGCAGAATTGATTTTCCTGTGCATTTTGGAAATGTTCTTAAAAGAATATTCAGTTAAATCTTGAAAGAGTTTCTCACATTTCTTGTGTCATTGAATGTGACACCTATGCCAATATTTGGCAGCAGTCTGGTCCAGTCTGTGGTACTTTCCCTTACACTGGGCAGCCCAGTGCTCCACAATTTACCCTAGATAAACTAATGACATATGCCAACCAGTATTACTCATTGAAAGAAATTTTTTTTTTAGTATGTTATCAAGCATCTGATTGCAATAGTTGCAATTCCAGCCTCACAGAAGGTAGATTAAATGAGCCTGGTAGTCTCTGCAGTCTACATCTTACCTCTTCCCCAAACCCTACTATCTTCAGGAAGCAGTTTGCCATTGTTTCCCCTGTGATAATATATTTTCTCTTTCTTTTCTGCAAAGTAGTTCTGCTATGCTAATTTCTTTGGTTTCATTGTCTTCCTGTACATGGCCATGTTCTTCACATGTTTTCTTTTAAGGTAGTGTTAGATTTGCCCAATTCACACATCGACCTTTGTATTATGTTGAGATTAATTTCTTTTATACTTTTGGCGCCAGGTCGTATTGTCACTACTTATATCTCCGCCTAATTCCAATTAATTTCTCTCATTTCTATGAGTAGAAGATACTGCACAATGAAGCAAAATTCAGCACTCTGAAACTTGGAAGAATTTTAAAATGTTTGTCCATCAGGGATTACTGCACACTCACATATTGAGCATTCAGGTTTATTAACCTCAGCTTTTGGACTTTTTATACATATAACCGGTTCCACTCTTAGTTCCTTTATATCTGGAGATGTTTTTAGGCTGATCATGGTTTTCCATACTTTTTAAAAATAGCAGCATATTACTTTTCCCAAAAACCTGCATCATAGTAACATTTACTTAGTGGCTGATGTTTTCTGTGCAACAAGTAAATTGTAATGAGTTATCAAATTTTGCTGTTATTTCAGTGGAACAATTCACATATAAGGTCGAGATGGAAGTAAAGCTCAAATGAGTACGATAAGTAGCTTTTTCTTTCTGCCTTTATATCTCTAGTGCTAAATGGGAGAAAAATAACAGGATCTTTTACCACATGAAAAGCAACCAATATAGATATCATGACAATAGTGATGTTAAGGACAAACAGAGGCACAGTACCAGAATTAAACACAACAGAAAATACAAGAATTTAAGATACTAGATTTTAAAAATATACGTAGTAAGGAAACAGAAACATACTTCTAAACAACTAACAATACCTAATTGTTAGTAGCTCCCTAATGGGCCTTATTTTTTTTCAAGGATTCATTTATCTGAAGTCAAGAGAATCTGGGGGAAGCTGAGCAGCGTGTCCCTGGGTTCAGCTTCTTGTTAGACTTCCTCATCAGCTCAGGAAATGCTTCTTCAAGTTCAGTTGTTAAGGTGGAGGAGCTCCTGAAACCAGAAATATCATCTAGTCAATTTTAGTGTGTGTGAATATGCCAAGCACATTTCCAGTTTACCCCTATTCCATGGTCTTAAAAAAAATTGGAATATTTTATTATTTCTAAAGCTTACCATAGGTGTCCAAAACAGGAATGAAAATGACCCTTAGCACATCCTGATAATTGTGTCTGTGAAAGGATTAATCTCTTTTACTGGGCAGAGATATTCTAATTTCTGCAGATCACTCCTAATTTACACTGGTATGAGCAAAATCAAATAGCTATAGTGACTGTATAATCGCTTTTTCATCAGAGCAAGGGACTTGTCTTTTTTGTTAACCATAAGTTTTTCTGTTACAAGTCACAGGACATACTGGAACAAACGTAAGATAATCAAGATATATCTATATTTCTGTATGTAACAGACCCCTTCCCAATCTGGAGGCCACCTGGCCCAGCAGAAGCTGCTTCCATACAATTTCAAATGCTTTCATTCTCTTGGAAAAGGACAGTTAAATCCAAAGGGAATATTAGGATTGGCCTTTCGTCCCACAATCCTGCTTGGATATTGAATGGGAGTGTGTCCCTCAGCCCATGTCAAAACTGCCCATGAAGATGTTGCTGGCTGATGGGGCAATTCCTCGCCTCCTGCCCTGGCCGTGGTCAGTTCAAGGAGACTGTCAAAGCCTACGAGGGCAAACATTTCTTTGGAGAGGAGTAAAATATACTTTTAGGTGGAGGCATCTTCTATCCTGCCTTTACATAGCTGTATGTCTAAAGTAACCGGAATTGACTCTATGAGACCATTCCTTTCAGCATCTTTCTCTCTTTCCATTAGGAATTTGACCCATCTTACGTGGTTTTGTAGTTCATATCTCATGCTTCTGGAAATCTGGGCTTCTTCTACCAACTTTCATGTGTGAAAAGAGAATTGTTCCTTGTAGGTTTTCTGAGAGGGTTTTCCAGATTCTGTGAAGCTGCCAGAACATCTTTTAGCACATGTTTATTCATTATTTTATCTGGGTTTATTAGCTAGCCCACTCCTGTTCCAGCATCAGAATATACACATGGTTATTCAGGAATAATATTTCCTGAATACTTGTGTAGACAGAGTAGTCCCTTAAGTAATGAGTTCAATTAGGCTAAGATACACTATGTAGCAATTCAATAACAAAAGTCCTGGGAGGTAGGGGGAGAAGAGGCTTGCCAATTGCTTACACACAGTATGCTGGATAACAACTAAAGACTCCGTGCTGTGGCATATTTGGCACATGCTGGCCTTCAGTTATGCCTAGCAACTCCCAAGGTTTGAGCAGTTCCTTACTAAGGTTTCAATCAAGGAAAAAAAACATAGCATAGTGTGCAAATTAGTAAGACAACAGGCTCCATTTGAAATCTCTGGGGATGTTCAGTCTTACAGAATACCAGCATCCAAGAAAATCAATTTATCTTCCATTTTTGCCTAAAAAATTGTCAATAGACAGTTCAATTTACCAATTCACTACCCTGAATACAGGGTGTTGGATTCAGAACTGTAACTTAGAGAAAACACTCTCAAAACCTGAAATGCATACAATTTGGCAGATTTGACTTGGGAATTACAACCAATTCAACATTTGGTTTATATTTCTTATTACCATTGTTAAAACATTTAAATATTTATTCTAAGAAGGTCAGTTAGCTGCATTTTAAATGGGCTAAGCATTCTACCATGTTCTTCTACCATGTTCTCCACCATATATATTCTTTTGAGAGAATAATGCACTGCAAAAAATGCCTAGAAATCATTTGGCTCTGCCTGTGGTCCAGTGAGACTACTCTTCTCTGTTTCCACTTCAAGTGCAATCTCCTTTTGAGGAAACTGTCCTGTAAAATAGAGACGTTGCTCATTTTTTAGAGAAAAATCCTTCAAGATTTAAAGTCTACTTCAAGTTGTTACAATGACTGTTCAAATAAAAACAAATCCCAGAACCTAGCAACGCTACATTAAAATAATATGGAATTGAAAGATTGTTATACCAATACCTCTCAGTCATCTGCTTTTCAAGCTTATGGTTTTGTGATAGCAATGGGATTTTGCCTGCCAGAGCATTAAGCATTGTTCTGCAGTTTCTGAGGAGGTGCCTGCCAGTCAAGCCTCTTGACAGCTCCTGGGGTTAAGTCTTCAGAGGCTTGAGATATTGATACAGATTTCTTAGCATTGATTTTTTTGGAGACTTAAAATGTAAAGTTTCACTCAAATGCTTCAAATGAATTACCTTATTTTAGTTGTCGTAAGTCACAGAGTCAAAGGAAAACTTTGGGTAAAAGTTTTCAGAAAGCAGATTTCAGCTGCTGAAATCATGCCACAGCTTTGGAATCTGTGTTGAGATGCCATTCATGGTCTACAAAGGTTAGAACTTGCCCACTGGGTTGGGATCATTGAGCCATACCATACCTGATTGCTGAAAAAAAACACGCAGCAAAAGCAAGATCTTAACAGGATATTGGAAAACAGAAAAAAGCCCTTGTTTCTCCATTGCAAGACAGAGATTTGGCTGTTCTCCTGAGCACTTAAAATTGATGTGCTATAGTTTTCATGATTAGAGCATTACAGTAGAGCTGAAGCTCTGCCAGG
This sequence comes from Pseudopipra pipra, assembly GCF_036250125.1. Classification (NCBI taxonomy): domain Eukaryota; kingdom Metazoa; phylum Chordata; class Aves; order Passeriformes; family Pipridae; genus Pseudopipra; species Pseudopipra pipra. The sequence continues at coordinate 95,840,138 of NC_087549.1, forward strand.
GATTTTGATATGGATTTTTTGTGGTTTGTTTTTAACTCATCTATATGCCAGTTCATTAACATGAGGTAAGCTTTTCTCAGCTTGTATTTGACTTCTGCTATCATTATTCTTATAACTGGCTTCTTTCCATGCTATTTTGTACTCTGGCAGATTGTACTGTTCTGTTCACAGGATGTATTACTGCATAACTAGTTGTAGCATAAGTGAAAACATTCAGAGAAATCACCAACACCCATCACATTGCTGGTTTTATTTCTTTATACATCAGTTAATGTACTCCTTTATATTCTTACCTTTGGCTGAACAGGGTAGGTTTGTCTACTTTTTTTTCTGTGTACAAGTATAAGTAGGGCACAGCCTTGATAGCTGATCCTCTATTCTGAGACCGAACTCCCACTAGCTTGTGCCCAACTCTGAAGTTTGTATTTCTCTTGGAGTGATGTATCCACCTTATGTAGTCCTTCATGAGTTATTTTGTAGTTAATATGTAGGAACTGGGAGGGTATCTTTTTCTTTCAGAAGGATTCAGAGATTTTTAAAGCACTGCTACCAAAATGATCAGAAAAGATTGTTTTAAGTTGCAGCAAAAGCTGGAGGCGATAAGTGACATAAAGCAAAGTAGGCAGCCTTACCACAGCACAGAAGTAAGTAAGCAGAAGACAAGAAGGATTCACAGGAGAAGGAAGGAAAGAAGGGAGGAAGGAAGGAAGGAAGGGAGGGAGGGAGGAAGGAAGGGAGGGAGGGAGATATAAAGTGATAGAGAGCTATCTGGGCTATTCCACATTTAGTAAAAAATCTCTTTTATGCAATGCCTTCAAAGAATACAAGACAGAAGTAATACATAGTGCATATACATTGTGTGCAGACTGCAGGCTTTTAATTAACTGCTTGATTTTTCTTATGTGCCTTAAGACAAACCTTACTTACAATTTATTACTTTTCTTCAGTATTTCACACTCTGAAAATCACTCATTTTTAATTATCAGCCCTGCTTTTGCCTCAGTGTCAAACTTTAAAGCTATAATTGTTCCACTGACTGCTATAAATGTTGGCCTATTGCAAGTTACAGTAGTACCATAACAAATTACATGGGCTCATTCTGGATATATAAAATGCATCTCACCTGAACAAAACTCTTATCTAGGACTATCACCAGCACTTCAGGACACATTGCCTGTGTTTTGATCTCATAAAATTGGCCTTTCAGCCCTTCTAGAGGCTCAATTGTTGCTGTAACAGTGGAAGAGTGTGTATTTGATGGATTTGTTATAATTTGGCTTTATTGTCTTTGAAGAAGCTGGGTGGACTTGCTGAGGAAAATTCTTGAAATGCTACTGAACAGATTCAGGGAGAGACTGTGGATAGACAGACCAGTGGAGTCCAACAGAGTCACTGCGCGTCTGTTCAGCTGGTATCTTTGAGAGAGCAAAAGGCTGAAAGGAAGATTGTGAAGCAGACAGCCACACCTCCAGGGTGATGGAAAAAATGTCATAGGGTTGTGGGGAAATTTGGCAGACCTTTCTGCTTCTCAGTTAGCGACTGGCTTGAATGAAGAATACACCTACAAGGCTGCTGTCGGCAGAGAATTGAGTGTAACATAGTTGATTTTGTTCTCTCTAGCTTCCTTAAGGATATTTTTCTATTTAAAAGCTTGTTTAAATAAAAGCTTTTATTCAAATAAAACTTAGCTTTCCTGAGTTGGGGTGGGGAAGATGCTGAGGAGGAGGCAGATTTGCCACAAAGCTGTAGTTGAAACAGAGTCTTGTTACCTTCTGCATGAGCACAACACAGCAGCTTTCTTAGGCCATCAGCAGCTCTAGGAAGTGCTCTCTCCTCATTCATTCAGCCAGGGTACAAACACAGCCAGAACCTGTTTCTCGCTGTTTTGAGCTTCTGTAACTCCCAGTGTCTGCACAGGTAGGGTAAGAAGGAAATGAGGAAGGCTTACATCTGTCCTGGGGGAAATGGTAGTAAAGAAGATCTGAGGTAGCAAAGCAAATGGTAAAGAATATAATTCCCCATTAGTTGACATGCTTGGGCAGGAGGTGGAGGCATTTTTTCCAATACACAGCTCATTGCAATTAACTGCCTCCAAGCTGATTTCTGACTTTCTGATAGTATTTTAAACTACTCAGGAAATGCTGTTGGTGGAGAGCAAGGCTTTCCTCTCATGTAGACCTTCTTCCCATGCAGAATGAACTGTAACTGAGCCTGTAGATACAGTTGCTTTTATATGGTGCCAAATACAATTTAAAATAGTGGTCACTTACACACCTGAGAAGGGGGGAGCAGGATGTGGGGAGGGGCTCACACTTGCCACCTCTGAGTCTCCCTGGGTCTGGATTAGTTTGCATGATTCACATTGCTGCTATTCCCTTCTGGATGGAGTAGTTGGGAAATAAAAAAGGGCTGAAACTGGATGAAATGAAAATATTCTAGTCTGGACATATGGAATGAATTTACTTATGGGCATTGGTCAACCCTGTTCTTGCATATGTGCAAGCATATTTTGTACTCAAATCAGAATGATCCATTTTAAAACTGTATTTAAAGAAAGAGCAAATAATTGTTTAACTGCCCCATTTCTGAAATACCTGTTTTTTTTACAATGATGACTTGTGTTTTCCTATGCCACCAACATCTGAATTCAGCTGTCAGACTTGTGCTTTCTTCTGTATCGCTTGGCTATGCCAATTTTCGGATCTATCTGCCTATCTAATGCTATTGAGCTCCTGAATACGTGCACATTTTCTACCCTCCTCCCCCACCTTTTTCTCCCCTTTAGTTACTACCAGTGTTTGTGAACCATTATAACTCCACTTCTGCTGGTTTAATTAAATTTACCTATGGAAAACAAAGACATGAGATCTGGCAGTTAGGGAGCTCAGGGACACAAGGTGATCTGTTACTGAATAAAGTGATGCTTGAGAGGTGCTATTCTTTATGCATCATCATGATCATCAGATAAGGAAGAATCGTATGACACATTGCAAGAATGCTTTGAGGAAAGTGAAATTCTAATCCTTTCCCAACATAATCATAATGATGTAAATGTATCCCTTTATATGGTGTAAAATTGATTTTTCCTTCCTGTTAACAGCTGTACAGTTTCTGTTCTGCACACATTTTTCTTCAAAACTGCCTAGTTCCCTCTGAGTACATTGTTGTTTTTTCCTTCTCCCTTCTTTAAACTCATTAGTTTTTTATTTATTTTGTTTGCCATCCTGACCCTTGGTAAGGTTAAAATGATTATTCAGCAGTTGTGCACTGTTGAATTACCAGTCTTTTGTTCCATGGTCTATTTTGTTGTTGGTGTGCTCCATAGACGCCTTTGACTCAATTATCGCTGATATTGTTAATCTCTGGGCTACTCAAGATGAATTCCCAAACTGTATAAAGATGACATTGGTCTTTTCTATTCTTAAAAGACTAATTCTTTTGACAGAAATCCAGGAAACTTCAATCTGTGAATGAATAAGGTAAAAAGGACAGAGCAATGATGTGATACTTTTTATCACACTGACATTGTAACTCAATTCTATTATAACTTCTCTTAGGAATCTGATATCCTAGTCCAATAAAAAGTATGGCAGTCTTTATTTTATGTAACAAAAATCTAACTGGTTCATGTACACTGCTGGACCTTAGTTGTCATAATGTGGTCAAAGGAGTGCAAAGGGCTGTGCTCTGTTCTCAGAAATAACTTCTGTGCTTGGAAGCGTAAGGGGTCCCACAGATGTCCAATGATATGAGGAAATTTTACTGATTTACTCTCTTGATTGGGGAGGGGGCAAACTATTGTACTGCAAAGTTCTCACGGGAAGGCAGGTCTGCTGGAATAGAGGTGTCTCACAAACTCACTGGACTTTTCCAGCACTTGAACTGAAGTAAAGCATATGGTTTCATATTTTGTTTTAGAGGCTAGTGAAAGGCCTCTAAACATACATTCAGGTGTGTCTGTTTTGATCAAAAATGCTAAGAGCAGCACCCATCAGGACCTCAAGGGAGGTGACCATCCATAAATACTGCCTGCTTTCAGCACTGAATGCACTCTAATACTCTAACACTATAAAGCTAAAGCACACAAAAGGTAGGCAAAAGGTGGATTTTTCCATCTAGTCACTGATCTTACTGCGGATTTTATACCACAGCTCTAATGCTAATGTAAATGTTAATTGTCTAAGCCCATCTCTTGCCTTTCTCCTGCTTTTCTGGCTTCTGCTCCTCAACTTCCCCATAGATGTCTCTGATTCCTGCCTATTCCATGTTTACCTGCCACAGTTCTCCCTAATTCTTGTCTGCCACTCACATCCCCCCCCCAAAGCTCTGACACAATATTGAAACCTGCCTTTATATAAGAACATCTCACTTTCTTGGCTCTATTCACACTAAACAAGGAGAAGCTGGTTACTCTTTAGACCAAGATTCATTCCCAGTTGCAGAGCTTCCAACTTGATCTTCTCAGTGAACTAGTTATGGCTTTAGCCTGATTAGGTGGCTCAGATAGGACTTAGATACATGGCATGAAGGAGATTATTCAAAAAGGAGGATTAGACAGATAATAGCTAAATTGGCAGAGAGGCTAATCCCATGCATGTGCAAGAGGGACAATTTAGCTGTCAAGGGACCTTTCCCTCTCTCATGTGTGTGGCTGCTGGGATAAGATAGGTGGGGAGGCCTGCAAAGCGAGATGGATGTGTGCAGGTTAGAGGCACAGCTCTAATGACTAATGACTGAGTCCCACTGTTAGCCTTCACAGCAGTCCTGAAATGGGAGTGGGCCTAACCTGTTAGAGATAATGATACAGATACTGTACTAAGAGTCATCAGTCAACTTTTAGTATTTAAAAAAATACACATGGATAGATTTGTATGTAATATAGATACCTATTCATAGGACCTTATAAGATGCCTTATGCCTGTATGGCTGTTTTCTCTGTCTTAAACAAGTTTACTATGCTACTATAAAATAGCCATTTCCAGTGCAAGTGCAAAACCAGCCAGGGATGGGGTTTTTTTTAATTTGTTTGAGGGGGAGAGGAGGGGGAAGGGTTGAGGTGGGATAGAGGTGGTGGTGGCATCAATAATATGGAAAGATTTAATATTTGGTCATAGGTGCCTGTGTCACTCAGGACTTTCAGTAGCTCTGGAACACTGAGATTTGTATTCGCCAAAAGGATCACAGTCTTACATTTTCTAAAAAAAGACTTTTCATCTCTCTATCTTCAACCACAGCCTCTTTTTATTTAGTGTGACTTCTTTACCAATTGTTCTAACAGTGTACTGATCAATACAGATTTTATTTGTCTAATACTCTTCATCTATAGTTTTAGGAATTATCATGATTTGGTTCTCATTGATCCATGTTGATCCTAGTCCTCTTTTTCCCATCTTATTTTCATTCCCTTCAAAGGATGCAATGTCTTTTGTTTTGCAGTATTCTCTGTGCTATTCAACCCTAGTTGCCTTCAATTGTTCTTAAACTTAGCACAAAAAAATCATATTTGTTTCATTTTATTTTTTGGATTTGGCTATTATTTGGCTTGACAGTGCAGAGGTCTCAGGTATCAGCTGTGGTATTTTCCTTCAGTGGCAATTCTTTTTGCCTTTCAGATAGCTGACCATTTTGCATAAGCAAAGAAGAGCTAAAAAGAACTGAAATGTCACTCCAAATATTTAGTTTATTCTAACTGAAACAATATATGCAGTTTTTATTTACACACTTTCATATGATAAGCTTTCAGAGATCCTGAAAAATGAATGTTTTAATAATTTTTTTTTTGTTATCATTTTTCATTTCAGGGCAATGGATCTAATCTTTTAGCGTATTTTAAAATTTCAGCTGACTTGAAATCAAATTGCTCTTTACAAATTCAGGCCCCATAGATCAAAACATTGCCTTCAACTTGCAAGGCTTTGCACAGTTAACTCCATTCAGCCTTTTTGAGCATCTTATAATTGTGATGTGGAGGAAGGAGCTTCCATTTTTTAAGTTATCCTGACTCTCAATAAAACAGCAGTGCTGCTCAGAGAAAACAGCCAAAAGCATTGAGCTTATTCTGGTATTGCATTTTCTATGTGCTTGGTTTTGAACTGTAATTATTTACTTCATTTTTAGACCAGATCTACTTGTCTGTATTTACCCATGGTCAGACTTCTCTGCTTCTGTTTGAGTCACATTACATCTGAACATTACTGAAAATATAAATACAAATTTACTTCAACTACTATTTTCCTTCTCTCCTAATCAGGCTCTTTTAATTTTTATGACCGTTATTTGCTCCCCTTTACCTACTCTAGACTGTTTCAATATCTTCTCTGACCCGTGCAGCCTTGTCTCACTTTTTTTTTTTTTTGCTGTGTCCACTTCCATGTTACTGATGGCAGCCAAACTGTCTTCCTTCCCTTCCTCCCACTTTTACCGTCGAGCCAGCCAGCCAGTTACCTCAGCTGGCAAAGACCACAGGAGCCCACCCATTAACTGCAGGGAGAAGCAGGTCAGCCCACTCCGTCCCTTGATCCTGTATGACAGAGAAGAAGGACAAAAAGCTCCAATGAGTTGCTTCTCTGTGTGTCTTGTGTGTCCTGTGTTCTCTGTCTGACTCAGCTTTGCGGTCTGCTGGAAGCATAAGCTTTGTTTGCATCATTGAGATTGGAAAAATACCATTTATTGTATTCACAGATTTCAGTGAGACCATTAATCTTGGGGAGGGCTACCTTGGGGGGTTATTGGTGGACTACTTTTTCTCCTACTCCTTTCAGGATCCTGAAAAAATGTGTCAAGCAGAAGAAAAACGAGATGTTAGAAGATCATGGTTGCAAATTCTTAAGAACAGAAGTGAATTTATTCCACTTAAATTTAAAATTAAACATATAAAATAGTAGAATCATAATATTCAATGTTTTTACCTGTGGTGAGGAAACAAGCTATACTAACTGAGATGTCTGGTTGTCTAGGAGAGCAGCCACACCTGATCTGGTATGACTGAAAGCACAGCTGGCCAGTTTCAGTACAAAATAAGAGGCTAGTTTATGGATGAATAGAGATTCAAAGGAACTTTGATTCAGTACAATTTTTTTTAAAAGGTTCAGTAAACAATTTGATGTTTTATGCTTCTTAATAGCAGGAAAATTATCTTGTAGAAAATTATGTACAGTTCAAAACTTTTCTCAGCTGCAACTCCACAACTGCACTTAAGACTAATAGGCTATTTGCAATTGTAACTGAATAAACTTTGGCCTTCTATGTAATAAATTATCACTTTCCTGACTTCCAAATATTTATAATTATTAATTTAGGCAAATTAAAAAAGACAATTTAAGCAAACCCAAGTCAAACAGCTGTATTTCATGTATTTTTAATATTAATTTAATGAGTAATGATATTAAATCAAAAGGCTGCTCACGAAGACTACACCAGTGCTGAAACAGAGAGTGTACATTACTATGGGAAGAAATGGATATCTTAAACTTTTTATTTTGAATTGTTCGTGCAAATTTGACTTCTTTTAAAGGTGCTGTCTATAGGATGAATGCTTTTTACACATTACAGTTTTGTAAAAATGCAGCCTGACCTATATTTACATTATTCCTTAATTTAATATTATGGCTTAAATTTACTTAGAAATAGGATCAGTGGAGTTTAAAAAATAAGAGTTCAGAGCAAAGCATTGTTCCAGGCTATGAAGCTTACCAGACAATGACCTCAAAATAAACCATCCAAAGGTAATCACCAATTTTAATTAAACTTGACTGAAAATCAAGGTAGGCATTTTGTCACTCTTGGGTATGGAGAAAGGGACGAAAGGAAGTAGGAGGGAAGTTAGAGACTTTACTGCAAGTCAGGAAACTCAAGGAAATCCTGTCCACATGCAAAACCATTAAACTTTGAGTTCTTGTATTAAAACCTGGAGATACATATATGCTCGTGCCGAACAACTCGGCCCAAGGAAAGCAAAGATGTCATTGCTCAAAATACAAAAATACATTGCTCAAAAGTGACTGAACTTCACAGAATACAGGATTGGAATTAAAAATATTTTCTGATGTCAGTACTCACTACAAAGGAGATAAAGCAATAATGAAGAGCAGTTATGAAAGATAAAAAAGCTTTGGGGAAAAAAGTGGATGAACTAGTATGCTTAAGCCACACATGAAATGTTGGGGTGGTCGTATGCCTGAATATGCTTAGGGCATAGCTGAGGGCTCAGACCCAGAAGGCTTTTTTACAAGCTGGATGAAAGAGTTATTGATAAAAGCCAATTTAGCTGCCCCAGTTGTGCTGGCATCTGTCAGGAGCCTTCTTGCTAAATAAACTTCTACTTTTCCCTTTCTGTGTACTGTGCTGGTGGGTTGTGTAATTGTTTTTGTAATAAAAAGGCTCCTTAAAACATCAAGAATTGCTTCTAATCTGAATTACCAAAGTCCCACTCTGGGAATACATATCCAGATTACACTATGTTACTTTTGAAGAGGAGACAGATGTTCATGGCTGTGAAACAGATATTTCAATATATTGGTTTTTTTCTTGTGCATTTCGCTACTCAGCCAGACTTTGGGTACAAGGCAAGAGGCATATGGACAGATTTTAACTCCTGATGAAGCAAGTATGTTTGCACAGGATTGGTGAAAGTGAGATTACTGTATTTTCAGCAATGCAGAAATTAATAAATAAAAAAATCCTCTTAGAACGCTTTATGATGGAGCAGCACAATTTGGAAATAAAACATCCTATAACACAGTGGGTATATTTCTCTATGTGATACCTTTATTTAATTCCTAAAGTAAGATTCAGAAGAAAAATGCATACTAAAACCATCAGTCAAGGGGGAAAAGAGGAAAAAATGTCCTGGGAGTCACTTCTCTTATCATCATGTCATGGCTGAATTTTAGTTACCTGAGACAAACATCAGAAGGCAAATTAAGGAAGACGTGCTAAAGCATATACACCAACCATAATTCCTGTTTGCAGCTTTTATTCATGCTTATGTGCACATGGAAATATATATGTAGTCCAGTTGACTATAGACTTTTTTCACATGAATATGACCTGTACATTAGCAATATGGAAATATCCTGAGGTACCCACCAAATAAATTAGCACAAGGACAAGGCCGCTTGATAGTGGTCATCACCTTCTTCAGTTGTCTTAACTGGAGCTAAAATGGTTTCTGTGGTACAGCTGCTCCGATGGATAGAAGTTGAATGATGGGAAGTGAAAACATTGCTTTAGAAATTACTCCCATCAGATGGAATGCATCTTACTTTGATAATGGGGGTAGATTTTTTTCTGACTGCAGGAAAGCTTATTCCAAGTTGTTTAGAGTTAAGTTTAGGGATGTCTGATCAAGTTCATAGAATTATAGGATGATAGAATGGTTTGGGTTGGAAGGGACATAGAAAATCACCTACCTCCAACCCCTCTGCGATGGGCAAGGAACTTTCCACTAGATGCTCAGCAATTTTTAAAGTATGCTTAGATCTGGCAGAATGCCCAACCCCACTGATGTATATTCACTGCAGAGTAAAGAGGAACTTACTCAGTTTAAAAGCTGCCAGACAATTGTCCTCAGAGCCCACATGCACTGGTTATTATTATAATCATATTGCACCAATTGCTCTGTTAGGCCAGATCTCTTTTTAAAATGAGGAATTAAAATCTCAAGGAATTAAGTTCTTTGGATATGGCACCCCACTGGTGAGCAGGCACAAGGGATTTGGGTCCTCAGAAAGTGAGGGTTTGTTGGTCCCTTACCAACTTTCATTGTAACAGATTAGTAGGAAGCATTAATGTATATGTATTTCTAAATCCCTTTTGATTTTACAAAGCTTTTTCTTCAACAGTACTTTTTGACCTGGAGATCCAAAGAATATCTATACAACATAGAAACATTGCCAGTAATCTTAACTGTGTTATTTTTATTTCATAGGGTGTCTCCTCAATTTTGTAGTGCAACTTAATGATAAGGAGTAACTGACTGCTAGAATTTACACTAGCATGCTAGGATTATAATGATATTAAGATAATTATATCATGTCACCTCTTATTCGTCTGCCTCATAAACAGACCTAATCTCTCCCCATGTGGAATTATTTCCTGGCCTCTGATCACTTGCCTGTAAGTCCTTTCAGTTTATTGTATTTCTGCCCTGTTTTGTGAGAAGTGCTGACAGACAGTAAGCAGGATCAAAACTGAAGGGTAACTATTGATTTATAGGACCATATGATAAATGTCTTCTATAAAGTGTCTTCTATTCCATCTCTTAATACTTCCTAAAACACTCTGTTTTTGTTAATGGTGGTTTTATTTTCATTTTTAACGTACAGCTGCACATTGAGCAGATGGCTTCATTTGAGCCACACACAATGCTGTCTAGCTCTTTTAGCTGAATGTTTACAGTTAATTTAGAAAAGTCCAAAACTCCCACTAAAGTCAATGGGGAAAATAAGAACTGCTGAGGAAGGTTCAGAGGCTGGCAAGATGCTACAGTCTAACAATCCTCAGTGTAACTTGGAAAAAAAAAGAAAACAGATTTTTTAATGAGATACAAACATTAAAATGATGGTTCTGATATCTTTCTTTAGGTAAAACTGGTAGTATGAGACGTGGCTGTCTATTTCTTGGAAGAAAGATGATGTAATTAGAGCATTAAATGTTATAAGCAGGTCACAAAACTATTTCTTCCTCATTCCACAGACCAGAAGGATGTTGTACAACGTTTCCACAGCTGAATATTTCAGCATTCTTCTGGAGGCACACAGACCCATTGGTGTTTAGCATAACTAAGAATTACAGCTTTATTTAGGTAACTCTGCATGGAATCAAGATCCATTTTGGTTATTCAGCTTTCAAGGTCTTTTCCCCTGGGTCTGCTGGTAATGTTGCTGAGGGCAATGACTCCTTCACACAAACCAAAGAAAAGTAATGGAGGAGAGCCCAGAAGTGAGGAGCAGGACAATGAAGAAGGTTGTTGCCATTACTTGACTCCTTCACCAGAAAGTAACACATGGAAGATGCACAACAGCATAGGACTCATTTTTCTTAAATCTAGTAGTACAGAGCTGTATCTCAGCTCAGTCTCTTGACTCCTTTGGTCATGAAAACAGGTACCGATTGGGTGCAATGTCTGACATTTAGCACCTGTGTGGTCTTGACTCTATGCTCAACTAGATGAGCAGAAGACATCTATAATATGGGCCTTTACAATCCTGCCCTGAATTAGTAAAAGACCAACGTGTGAAGAGCTCTAGGCACATACATGTCCTTGCTGATCACATATGCGGCTGAAACTCCTGTAAAATGTGGATAATATTTCAGTAGCTCATGCAGTCCTTATGGGAACTCTCTTTAGAATTTGAACAGAACACCTATCATCCTCTATTAAATTCTATTTTTTTTATTGTATTCTGGTGTCTGGTCTCTACATTTCTCAAGAACTATTCATCTCTCTAATGCTTTTCCATGGCAATACAAACCTATTCAAAGCAATAAGTGGAATGGGCATGAACTTGACATTTTGTTAAAGTAATCTAACCTATGCAGTTAAAATACTACTTTTGTGTATTATTGCAGTTTTTGTTTTTTGGTACAAACTGAGGTTGTTTGTTGGAAATAATGTGGCATTGCAAAAAAGTCCTATTCTTTCTCTAGCTACCTTACAAGTAATTTATGCAGATTGCTTTAAGAACAACTACTTATAGGCTGGAACAGATTTTGTCTTAAAAATCCATTAGGAATTAAAGAAAACCATATTCAGTGACTGACTGTTGTGTGAGTTGATTAATAATTTGACAGTTTTATTTTTGCAAGCTTATATGTTCATAGATAATAATTTTTATCTAGTGTGGGGATTTTTGCTGTCAAAATATTTCTTCTGAAATAGGAATTTACTTAGGGAAAAACAGAGAATTCCATGTCCAGCTGTCACAGGTCACTAAACATTTAAAAAAAAAAAGAAAATTTCTGTGATGCTCCTAAAGGCTTGCAAAAATGCCTTTATCTCAGGGAAATGAAGACAAAGACTACTTCATTACTAAAGAAAAATATAGTTACTTTTGGTTTCTTACATTGAGAATGCTAGATTCGGGGAAATCTTGCAAAAGCTTACTAAAGGTGAGGTTTGTATATTTTTTCTGAATTATGTTAGGGACAGTCTCTTTCATATTTTTAAAAATAGGCTTATTTACAGTGCCTTTTTCCTCAACAGCTACCCATCTTGAAATACCTCTGTGAAGAAAACCAACATGTCAGCTTTGCAAACCAAAGAGTTAAAAGAAACTCCATCAATAATTAGGATGTAAGTGAATGGCAAGACCTGTAGTTTATAAGGGGCAAAGCTGAATGATAAAGCTAAGATATGCATAATTAGGAGGCTACTTTGTCTAGTTTCTCTGGTCGTCTCTTGAATAAGAGCCTTACACAGTAGTGTGCCCATTCCCTTAAAAACAGAAGTATGTCTAAACTAAGAAGAAACTAGCTTCAAGAAATATTAAGTAACATGCTGAAGTACTTTTTTTTTTTTTTTTTTTTTTAATGATCACACCTAAAAAAAGCAAAAGAAAAGTCCAAGCTGGCTGTTGCCAACCCAAGAGGTAGTGAACATGTTTGCATTAATTCATCCTTGTGGCCAAGATGACCAGAAGTGGCATTTACTAGGACATGAGAGGCTTGATTCTGTTTCCCATATATATGAATATAGTGTCATCTGAGATGCCCTCACGTATCTCTCTTAGGCCACCACTTCAGAAATGTGTAGACCTCTTCTAGCCCTGTATCATGTTTGCTGGGCCCTTGTAGAGGTCTTGGACATCTTTAAAAAAAGACGTCTGTTTTTAGGAAAGTGAACTGTGCGCAAGGTGACGGTTGGACCAGCTTTTTTCTTATCTGGTATTATATATATAAAAACAGTATGCACATTTTTTGGGGTGTTTTGCAGTGTGTTTTATGGGAACATTTATAATGTCTGTAAAGGACTGACGGCGAGAGGTAGCTGAGGAAAGTGTAGGGGTGACAACAACCCAAACTGCCACAATTGCTTTTGCAGTGAACAATTCAGAGCCCCTTCTTCTTTTGCTTAGGGAGGAGAAAGTGGTGAAATTCATGGGTTTTTTTAATTTATTTTAATGAACTACTGGATGGCAACAGCTTAGATCATTACATAATAACAGTGCTGCAACACTTGAACCTTGATTTTAGCAAGGGGTCAAAGTATTAATTTTTAATTAGGGAAGACAAAGACAGGTTAACAGTTTATGATACTCCTATGTATTCTTCATTTGGCTATGCCCTTAGTTAATTATAACCTTAGGGACAAAACAATATTCCCTCACCCAAAGACTGTACCATTATCCCTAATTATTTGCATATTTTATAATATCTACATTCAGGAGGAGATAGAGAACTAAACTGAAACATGGATTCAGTACAAAAAAATATTAGCTTTGTTTAAAGAGGCAATATTCTCCAATGGCTAGACTCAATCCTGTTGACTACTCCCTGTTCTTTAGCCAAATCTTCCATGTCTTCCACAAACCTCAAGATTTAGTTTCTAGCCAAGGTGTTAGTTAAGGCTGATTAAGTTCAAATGTCTGTTGAATCCAAATTTCCACCTGCTCATTGGAACAGCTTGGAAAGGACTGGTCTTGTGATCCTCTATCTTCATCAATTTGTTGGACCTATTCTGAAAAGTATACAAGTCTTAGAAGGCACAGGTGGATGCCTGTTTAATGGTGTTGATTAGTGTCTCAATTCCCAGGACTCTGCTTTCTGTCAGCTTCTCCAGCACAGGTGCTTCCTGGTCTATGCTGCTGATGGTCAGGCTGGGCAGGTGGTTGCTGCTGGGTATCTTCAAACTCCTGATTCTGGATATTCTTTTTTATTTTTTTTCCAGTAACAATCTTATTCTATATCTAAATGTTTGCTATCCAATCATCTGATTTTTGGCCAGGACTTCAATGGTTCCTTGCTGACAATTTCCAAGGCTGCAGAAAGCTGACAAGGGGGTCATTAGCACAAATCCATAAACATCTGCTGTGAAAGGGTTTTTCTTGCCAAAGATAATAAAATCATGAAGGAAGTAGAGCTTCCCCAAATAAGTTAGGGAGAGTAGCACTTCTTCTATAAATGAAATCAGGCTCTGCTAGGAACAAGGGCTTTTTCCTCTGTGTTCGGGTTGGTGGTTCAGCAGTCTGGTGCCTGAGCAGTCTCCTGGAAACTGAAGCTGAAGAAGGAGGGATTTGCTTCCAGAATAAGAAAAATGGGAACTAAATATCCTTTCTGTACAATGCTGAAGGAGGTGCAAGAGCTGGAAAGAACAGGGCACATACATACGTACTTTACATACTGATCAGGGTGCGGTCATATATATATATGTTGAGGTTTATACAGCTCATCTGCCCATTGCATGCTGCAGAATGTTAGGTGATGAGAGTGCATAAGTGATCTGGTACAGTGGACTTTATATCCTCCCTTTTCCTCTTTTTCTCCTACATGATAAATTGGTGCATGGTAGATGCACACAGCTGCTTGTATCGAATCCATGCTTTGTGCTAGGCCAGAAAATTAAGGATTAGGCTAGTTTCTAAGTAACTGGGATGTCACTCAGCTGAGTATCAGATCAGTGCTCCAGTCAGCTCCCCAAGGTGAAAGACAAAGCTTTTCATCCAGCCATGTAGCACCCAGTGACTTCCAGGGAAAGGAAGTGAATTGGAAAAAAAATTATCTCCAGGTGAAGTATGTTCCGTTACAGATTAAACACCAAATTAATGGTTGTGGTTGTCCAAACACGTCCAGTGCCCCTCAGATCAGACTTCTAACTGCAAAAGTAAACCTACTCATCTTCAGAAATACAGAGATCACAGAGGAGATAGGAGAGGATGGGATAAAAATACATATGATGGACTGCTTTGCAGGCACATTGAGCAATTGCCTGATTCAGTACAAGTGAATGTAACTTCAAGCATAAAGTGATTAACTTTATTAAGTGACATGACCTAGGGGAAAGTTAGTTGGCAAATAATTTTTTAAAAAATCTGTTTCAGAAGACAGCATACTAAAATATTTAACTTTACGTATTATCATTGCTGCTGTTTTCTTTCTGTGTGAATAAGTATGATAGGAAACCTAGATAGCAGCACCACCTATTTAAAAATACCATACCTACAGCTGGAATTCTCCATGCAAGATAATAATACTGAAATGGAGGACAGCCCAAATCAGATTTTCCACTCATCTCCAAGTACGTACATATCAAATAAGTCTTTTGGACTTTAGTGTTAATTTTTTCTAAATACTATCTAAAATAATCCATATAATGATATAGAATAGAATATATTTATTCTATAATTGTATAAAATACAGAGTAGTAATATAAGAAGAAGAATTAGGCTTTAAAAAAAATGAGAATATTATAGGATTTTTTAAGTTAGCCTCTAGTGAAGGATGGCCTGCCCCTGTGGTATAAAGATTCTACTATCAGTTGTCTACAATTTCACTAAACTTTTAATCAAAGACATGCACCATGGAGAATTTGGAGAAGGTGGGATTTATTTGCTTGCTCACTGGAAAAACATTTCTGTTGCTTCTAAAAATGAGAGTAGGGAAAGCACATCACTTTGCCTATATTAACTGTGCATGGAATTCTTTCACTGTGATATCTTTATGGTCATGGCTAGGAAAAGTGATTTGAAGCCTGATGGGGTACTGCAGCATTTTCTTTCAGGGATGTGTCTTCTGTCATTATTGCACATTAACTGCCCAGATTTGGCCCCATCATAAGTCTTTAGAAAATGTTTGTCTTCATATGCTCTTTGCACAGTTGTTAGGCTGGCTGCTGCCTTAATGGAAAGGCATCTTTACAGTGAGTGTGCTCTAGCTTTTTACAAATGTTCTTCCTGGCTCCTGTGGTACCAAAAATGTGATCAGGCACATCCCTTCTTGCCCTTTCAAGGCTTCCCATGTACAAAGGAGAAAAATGCCTGGGTGGAATAGGAGGGAGAAAGAACAAGGGTCTAGACTAGAATGATAAGGAGAAAATGAAATGGGGTAAGGATCTGAAAGATTAAACTGGAAGGCCTTGGGATAGACTTTGACTGAGAGAGTAAGGGATTCAGACTGAGGACAGAAAGGATGCCTGAGATTTAGTAATGAATTTAGGGGCAGGATGGAGAAGAGAATTCCATCCACATAACCTGGGAGAGTAGAACTAGTGTGTCGGAGGTGAACGTTAGCATGGAAAGAAGAGGTGTGGAGAGTCTAATGATTTGCCTGACATAGCGAACCCAGGAGTCTTAAGAAAAAAATAGTCTGTGTTTAGTGTAACTAAATGTCATCATAAAGTGTATAGAGCTGCACTTAAAAGCCTGTGTGGCTTTGGAGGTCAAACAATGATGCTATTTTTTGTCTTGCCAAACCAGACTAATAGAGAAATGCTGAGATTTGGGGACTTTTTTTGGTTGTTTTGTTTGGTTTTTTCTTTGTGCAACTTTGAAAGGGAATTAATCATTTGTTTTGGAGGGTTTTTTGCCAAGCAGAAAAAGAATCCTACTCCTCAAAGTGCAAGCATTTATGAGGACTCAGTGAAAGCAAGAGCCTGAAAAGCATAGAAACACTTATAGTGCTTGCCTTGGAGCATGTGTTACACCCTGCATGATATGAACCATCTAGAGGACTGGTGTACCTCAGCACATGCAGTGATACCCTGCAGTGTGGTTGCTTCTGATATTTATACAGCCTAGAAAACACTGAGACTCAAGGGAGAAATGATCACAGAATATAAATACTTTCTGGTAGAATAAGGAGCAATGGCCTGAAACTAAGAGAGGAAACATTTAGACTTGCTATTAGAAAAATGTCCTTAATGGGGAGAGCAATTGGGCAGAAGAGCAGATTAGAAAGAGAAAAGATCGAGGAACTGCTGCTATTTTAGATTACATTAGGTTGAGAATAATAGCAAAAGCCAACATTACCTTTGGAAGTTCACTTTAAGTGTTTCATCCTTGTAAAGGGTAGAATTTTTTAATTACAATATACAGTTATTAAAGAATTTTTTTAATCCTAATTATTTTTCAGAGCAATGGATATAATAAATAACAATTGCAACCGAAGGAAAATTCATTGGGAGAAAAACCATAGGAAATTGGAAAAGTGCCTGAAGAGGTTCTGAAAATTCTTCACCAGAATGAAGATAAAGCACATGCATTCATGGTATTTCTTGGTTACCACTTCTGGAAAACTTATAACAATATGGGGTACCATGATCTGAACAACCTGGGAGAGCTGAGCTAGTTGTGACAGGAGGCATGTGCTCAGCAGTACCCAAATCATGCGCAATCTCACTTTTCCACTGGGGGGAAGCTCGACAGCTCTGAAACCTGTCTGATCTGGCACGCTGGTTGCCTGGAGGAGTGGTCATATGGCAAAAAGAAAGACTAGATGTGTTGTAGCACCAAAAAATGTGTTCAACAACTGTGTCATTTAAAGAAGGCAGACCTCAAAAACCTTTGCAGTGTTAATAGGTTTTCTCCTGTTTGCATGCAGCTTATTGCCTCTTGCATATGCCTTTGTGTTGAGTCAGATTCTCGGTCATGCACTAACATTAAATTATGACAGTAGCAATAATAAAAATACTATATAGTTATACAGTTTTGGCTTACATCATGATTTGATATAAGAGAACTAATTACATTATTTGAAACAAAGAGAGGCAAGAATAATACCCAGTGCAAGATGCTACAGAAATAAAATAATAATCTCATAATGTTGCTTTGTTTCTGATTTTTAATAGCAGGCAACATCTGGAATAAGTAAATGTTATCTAGTTTCATGAAGAATTGGAAAAGCTACATACCAAACCCTTTCACAATTGAAAATAATGGATGCCTGTGGAAATATTTTTGAGTTATGACAGAAAGGAAATTTTTATTGTTCTCAGCTACTCATTTACACTGTTGATATTAAAATTTAATCCATCGTAGCACAAAGTCTCTGAACAAAAAATAAACAATCACTGACTGAGATAAATAATGGGGGGCTGATTGAATACAACAGCTGATAATGGTATTGGGATGCTTCAAAGCCCCAGCAGATGTTATGGTTCAAAGAGGTTGTTCATAAAAATACGTATCTACATATCCTTCACAAAGTATTTGTGTCTTTAAGGAGCAACCTACATCAATAATATCCTTTTTAGGAATGATGAGGGGAAAGTACCTATAGAAGTTAATAAGCTGCAAAGGTAGTTCTTGAGCTCAAAATATATTTTTCAAGATTAATGTTTCACTGCAGATGTGATGATCCAAAGTGCCTCATCTTTTTCTTACATGAAATATATGATGGCACAGGTACTTCAGCTGTCTGTCGCACCAAGCTCAGGAGACTTTCATTTAACCTCCACATTCATTGATCACCTGCCATGCGTTCTGTGGCCTAAGTTATTTGTTTTAATAATTTAAAAATACATGTAGGGCAAACATTTTAAACAAGATTTTGTTATTGCTAAGACTGTATGCTTAACTATTCAATCACGAGTAATACAGCAAACAAACACAATGAGGATTTCAGCATCATCAGACAAAAATAAACTTATTCCTATGTCATGTATTCTTGGAAACTTAATTGATAAAGAGAGAAAATTAGCTTGTTCTTATCTAGGCTGTCGATATTTTTATTTTGAGGAGAAGGGTTTTTTTAATGCCATTTAGAAGATCTGCTACATTACACTGTGGCTTTGCAATAAAAACTCAGTGTGGGACAGAGAAACAGCTGTGCTATCTCAGAAGCATCTTAGTGAACCTAAAATTGCCTCACTCATGTTTTTTAGTCTTTGTCAGAAACTTTGATAATGTGGTTGAACACAGTTTGATTTTTCTTTTAGTTTTCTCAAAGCTCTTAGAAAAATACTTCATGTCTTTCCTTTTAACTATTGGATAGACTTTTGAAAATATGTATTTGAGAATCCAGTTTTTCATAAACACAATTTTATCTGTATGTTTTTGATAAGCCTAGCTTATGTCATATTTTCCTTGATCGAGAAGGGGACTAAGGTAGCATTTCCATTTGCAGAGGCAGAACTCTGCTGACAAGAGGAGCCAAACCTTTCTTCCAGCTTCTTCCTTCTTGCCTTTTCTTTATGTACTGGCCATAGAGAGAACTGGGAATCTGTATGCAGTAGTGGTCTGTGTATACTGCATGCAGGAAGTGAGATACTTTGGTTAGCCCCCTTGCACAAAAGTATAAGTAAAATATGGTCAATTAACATCTTGTCTTTTGATTCCTTCTTCATAAATAAGCACCTTTACCCCTCAGAGGTAATGTTTAATCAGCTTCACATATGTATATAGAAGATTGGTGAGAGTTCTCTCTGCCCAGTTCCTGGAGGACACATAAATGCAGCAGAGCTCTTATGAGAGAGTCGCTAAGGAGCAGATTTGCAAACAAAGCAAATAAGTCCACAAAATATGCCAAACCACAGGTCTGTAGGGCAGGTTTTGGGGATAGATAAGAGAGCACAGACCAGCTAATAGCTGCCTTAACTCTTGAATGTGAATGATGGAAGTAGCTGAAATACTGAGAATGGTCCTTTAGCTACATGGACTGAATCCTATTGGCTCTGCTTAACTGATGGAGAATGAGGAGGGGTATCTTGGCTATCCATCTGAAGAGGATGGAAGGGTGTAACATTGTGCCCTTCAGAATTTTGTACAGCATAAAAATGACTTATGGTAACATAAACCATACGAACAAAAATTTCTAGCAAAATACCCAGTGGCTTCAATATTGCAGGACTGCAACTGGAACAAGACAGAGTCCACAGTGGCTTGTGAATGTTTACATGGACTTTTTCTAGAACAAGATATTTTAAAAATCTTTCCTCAGAAAATGGAAATTTAGTTTTAAAAGAGAATGGATATTTAGTTTTAAAAGAGTTCATTCACAGGGAAGATATAAGAAGAATATAAGCAAATGTCTGCAGTACACTGAAACTCTAAAAATAATAGTACAAAATTCAGCATTGCAAAGCTGTTTCCTGCCTCCTGGGACTCAGACACTGGATATCCACTGATGGCCAGATCTGTGCAGCAACACGATGAGACTGGCACTTTGAGGCTACATCTCTTTGCTGAACTGCACTGAAAAGAGCAAGGGAGGTTTTGGGTCATGTAGAGCAATTATTTTTTTGTCATATGGCTTTATAAGAATATATGTATGTGTTTATTATTACTCTCATAACAAAAAATGGTTCAGAAATATGCGGTTTAAAAAAAATCTTGTTTTTTGTTATTTGTAGTATTTTGGAACTACTTTGAAAATATCTAGTCTTAGAAAAAAAAAATCTTAGCTTATGAAAGTGTGAGAAGTTTGCACTTCATGGAAGAAATCTGCCTTTAACGTCTTAATATTTTCCTTAGTGACAGGGAGAAAGCATAATCTTTGAGCGAATGAAAAGCAGGAGGCTTTTTCAGTAATGGGTGCTCAGAGCAGCCAAACTGTGCAAGAACAGCATTCTTCATCTTAATTTTCTTAAATCAGCAAACATGCTAAGAACCTTCAAGGAAGACCTCAGCACTGTGCAGAAACAGATAAGAAGGCAGAGCAATTTCCCCAATATGTTTGGGTTCTTTCTGCTTTTTGCCATTTATTTACTACTTATACTTGTTACCTCTTCTTTCCTTTGGGTTCTCGCATGAGAAAAAGATGTGATACCACCACCATAAATGTGCTGTGAGATTTATTCAATGTCAAATCACCAGTTGCTTGGAACCTGTTGTTAAGAGATGGGATTGCATGAAAGAAAGCTAGAACTCTCCTGTCCTCTCTCCCCTCTTTGAGAAGGTGCAGCCCTCCAGTATTCTAATCTACTAACGGGTCCCATTTACCCTGAAGGCACAGCACACTTACTCCAGAGCAAAACTCTATATCTTTTGGTAAATCACTAGTGTAGCATTTCTAGTCTTATGGCTGACTGAGCAAGGTAAATCATATGAATCTTAGCTCAGTCTTAACTATTTGTTAAGAGAAGGAAGTATAGCTAATTTTTGCTGTTGGTTATTTCTCCAATGCAGTATAGGGTGGAGGTTACCTATGCCAAAGTGCTCCATGAATCTGAGGCATGAAAGAAATTATCTTTCTTATTATCTTACAATCAGCCATTTGGAAATGTAGGAAGACTTAGACAGAATAATTACTGAAGCTGGAATTTAGCCAAAATGCCAAGGCTGAACACACTTTCTGTTACAAATACTACTGTAGATCCTTTCCTGACTGCATGTGGCCAGGACCTGATTTTTTGCATATGTTATAGCAAGCTGTCATCTCCTTTCAGCCTTGTCCTAAATTAAGAATGACATATTACATCCAAATCATAGACCTGCATTACCAACAGCTCATAGAACAGTCTTCAACATAATCAGCGTAAGTAATTTACCAGATAAAAGAATGTTAATAGCAAGTACAGTATAATTTATGTGGACACAAATTGTACCTATCTTTCAGAAGAAAAAAGGCACTGCTGTGCACAAAGAGTGGATCAAGAGCAAGGTCAAGTGTAAGCACTTCTGTTTAACATGCACAGCCTGAAAACAGCAGGCAGAGCTTTCAAAGACAGATGGAAATTATACTCAATAAAGTTATTATAAATAATTGCTGTTTTTACTCTCCTAGTGGGTTTGATATGAGAGAGGCAGTTATAAATGGAAGACCTATTCTTTAGAAGGCATTTGATGAAGACCTTCTCATTTCACCAAGTTGGGGTTGAAAGTTTACAACTTGTAATACTAGAAGGAAGTGGTCACTTTAGTTAGCTAAGTTTCTTAGCTAGCATGTGTAGATATATATACACACACACACTCTCATATATACTGAACAAAGGTAACTGAATGAAAGTCCACAAACTCCCTTACAGTTAGGCCATGCTACAGGCCCTGATTTTCAAAATCTTCAGTTGTGTTCTTGCCTGAGCTGTCTGCCAAAATTCTTTCATGCTGTACCCACTACAAGGGAGTGGAGATATTGGCATAAAGGCTCCTTGCCGTTAAGTATACAAGAAGCTGACCAGGATGACTGAGGAGAAACTGAATTTCAAATCACTCGCACTCCATTCACCTCACAGTTAATGATACAATGATTCTATGACTCTATGAGGCTTAAGGCTGCAGGCCCATTCTGAATTCCAACTTTTATGTACCAACACATCTACATTGTTCATGTTTCAGAGAAAGCCCGAGGATACGTTTCTTCTCTCTACCAGTGATGCTTCCATCTCAGCCAAGTCTTCAAATGGGAATCCTCTAATAACATCAATTTTGTCTTTTGTTAAGAGACCATGTTGCACATTACAAGTACAAAGGGAAACATGGTGTAAAACATTAATTCTTATTTTCCAGAAGAAATGTCTTTGGCCTTAAAATAAAGTTACCTTTATTTTCTTGAAAATGTCATATAAAATTTGCAGGGCACCCCCTCCACAGCCTTTTTTAAAATATTGATCAACTTGCCTCTTTCAAGAAAGCAAAGTCTACGCAACACATGCTTCCTAGAAGATAAATATTTAATAGTGATGTGTATAACCATCCATACATTTCATAGAAAAAAGGATTAGTCCTATGATCTGGGCAGGACAGCATGAGACAGTCCTAATCCCAACTCAATCTGCTTCTAGGCAGATCATTTTAATCTGTATTTCAACACTGCACCAGAGGTCTGTGAAATTATTTTCAAGCACCTGTCTTGAAAACTTCAGGGAAAACCGATCATTCATGTCTTTCCTTATTTTACATGGATTTTGTAGAAAGCCAAAAAAAAATCAAGAAGCTAGGAAAAAAGCATATAATCCCCAAACAAAAGTCTATCTTCAGAAAATAGCCTATCTTGTGCTATCAGTAGAATTCATGGAAAGGATTGTGGCCTTTTTCTTTTTTTTTAATAGGAAATCTATGACAGCAGAAAAATTCCCTAAAAGTGCCACTTTTCCATACAGCTTCTTCCTTGACTTTTCACCTGCTTCCTTCTTGCCACCAGCCTTCTAACTGAAAGGTGCAATGCACATCTCTCTCTCTCTTTGCTTCTCTTCAGCCTTTAAAACTTAATTTAATAAATTTCCCCGAAGTCTGTACAAGACATGGACTCCTTTCGATTCCTTTCATAGAAAGATAATTTGGGGTTAGAAAAATCTTTCTTTTTACCAAAAGACTGATAAATGGCAAGCCACAGCTGACTGTTCTATCATCCTTACAGTTGTACATACAGTCTACAAAAGAAATTTATGCAACATGTTTTATTTCTCTTCCCTTAGCTGGTTGTTTCAATCTTGTTTTGTCTGTTGGGTTGTTGTATCTTGCACCTGTAATTTTGGTTATATAATTATTTTCACTAACATCATGGACTATGACTCCATGCCTCTGTAATCCAAGAAATTAAACCCTGGTGACTTCAATCCCTATTTATTTCAGACCTTATGTATTATGTCTAAGCAATGCACTAAAAATGTATACTGTCACAGCCAGTTTTTGTGGATAACTTATTTACTCTGCTATATGAGGTACATATTCCTTTTTAGTCTTAAGGCTCTTCACAACAACATTATCTACTTTCAAAAACTGTGTTTGGCTACCAATTCCTCCAGATTTACATAAATTAGAACCAGATAAGGATATTGGAAGCTGCAGGGAGCTCATGTTTGTAGGCTGATCAGTCTTCATCCTGGTATTTTGGAGACCAAACTGATGTTCTTTATCCAGTATTATTGAGGACAACCGTGGTTTCAGTTTGCTTTGTAGAAAGAAGCTGACCCTTCTTAGTTGTAAAAAAGAGCAATGAACCTTTTTTTGTTGTTTTTTTTTTTTTTCCATTTATGGGGAATTTCCTAAGGAATGAGAGAAAACGTTTGCAAATTATAGAAGTAGACAAAACCCACTGGAATTATCTGTTGATTAGTGATAGGAAACAATCTCTTACTGAGAAATAATCAGTTCAGCGGGAACAGATTGCTGCTCAGTGCACTACTGGGGAAGAAGGTAGAGGACATGGAAAGAAACAAGACATGGAAAGCGATGAGGTAGGAAAGTGATCTCTTCAGCTCATGCTGAGTTGATCTGAGAGCAGCAGCTGATATTCCTAATACCAGAAAAAGGGTGTGGTAGCAGTTCTGAGGCTAAGATTGTGCTAAGGATAACTGCTACAACAAACTTCAACAAGGCAAAGTGTTAGCTCCTGCACTTGAGTCCCAACAACCCCATGTAGTGCTACAGGCTTGGGGAAGAGTGGCTCAGCAGAAAGGATTTGGGGATGCTGGTCAATAGCTGGCTGGATATGAGCCAGCAGTGTGTCCAGGTGGCCAAGAAGGCCAGTGGTATCCTGGCCTGTATTGGAAATAGTGTGGCCAGCAGGACCAGGGAAGTGATCCTCCCTCTATACTCAGAGGCACTGGTGAGTCCTTTGGCAAGTTCTGGGCCCCTCACTACAAAAAAGGACATTGAAGTGCTGGAGCATGTCCAGAAAAGGGCCAGAGAGCTGGTGAAGGCTCTACAAAACATGTCCTATGTGGAATGGCTGAGGAAACTGGTGTGGTTTAGTCTGGAGAAGAGGAGGGTCAGGAGGACCTTATGACTCTCTCCAACTACCTGAAAGGAGGTTGTAAGTGAGGTGGGGGTCAATCTATTCTGCCGTGTTTCAAGTGAAAGGATGAGAGGAAATGACCTTAATGATTCTGTGAAAATTATGTTTCCTATGTGGGTAAGAGAGAAAAGAAAAATCTGTAAGTTTTGAACTTCTGCTTGGAGTGAAATCAGTATACAAAGAGATGATGCTTAGGTTTTGAAAGGAGCCAGATGTGGCTGGCTAAAATGTCTGAGAAAAAATGGGTTTCAGAAGCAGGTCTGAGGCAAATAAGAAACCTTTGCTATGAGCCTGAGCTGATGGCTGGGGCAGACATACAGATACCAGAGAAAGAGGAGATTTGAAGTATTTTCTGACTTTTGAAGGATATGCAATACAAGACAGTATTTTGTCACTTATCATCTGGGAACCTTTTTCTTCATCGAGTTCTTTATAGCTCTCAGAACAAAGACCCCCTAATCCCACTTGAAGCTTTTTTTTTTTTTTGTCACTATTGTAACAGAAACTGCAAAAGGAAATCAGATCCAAGTGAGTCTGATAGCAGCAATCACAACTTGAATACTCGAGTTTACACTTGGACCTTGTTTGTCCTTCCATGACCTTTTCAGAAGCTCTGAAACAACATGAAATTTGTAATTAATCCATGGGTGCATTTTCTTTCAGTTTGAAGAAGTAGTTAAAGCAGCTGTATTTATTTATTTGAAATATCAGCAGTGTGGAATTTGATAAAATAAACACACTGAGAACATTAAAAAAAAAGTGTCATTTGAAAGTGCTGATATGCTTTGCTGTTGATTTTGCACCACAGATCATAGGAACATTTCATTGGATAGTCTCTTGTTTTAAGAGAAGATCAGAAGTTGGTAATCCAGCTCAAAATTTTTGAGTCCATGGGATTTTTTTCTCCAACTAGAAATAAAAATCTAGAATTGAATTTACATACATTAAGAGGATGAGGAAGTGTATCTCAGAAGCTAACTAGAAGGCATGGGATTTTGAAACATATTTTGAAGCAATTTTTAACTTAGAGGTAAACATAACTGAATAGATACTGTGAACAATTACTAGATGGTTCTCACTGAAGGGTCACTGTAACAGTGCAGTAAAATAATGAGTATTGTATTTATAATTTTCTCCTTTTGTTTATCCACAATCAACAATTAATACCTTTAGTGAATGTATGACTGATACTTGTATCAGAAGTCACCAAAGTGTACCTTTGTTTCCAAACCAATTTTATTTAAGTACTCTAGGATTTGCTTTGTTTGCCTCATCTATTGCCAAGTGAACTGCAGAAAATGCCTTTTCAGCCAGATCTGTTATTGTCTAGTACTCTAGCAAAATCCAAAATACAACATGTACATTATTTTACTGATTTAATTGGAGAAGATATTGCTTGCATTTTATGCTAAAAGACTGAGTTAGTGGAATACAGGTGAGGGTGGCACAGTGCTGGAGTGATGCCAGTGTGGTGGGACACACTGTTTGGTAAGGATGGACTACAATAGGTGGAAGAGAGATTTAGCAATCTATAAATCCTGCAGAGATGCAGAGAGTTGACATTTACCAAGGAGAAGACCTTGAAGGAAGGTCTGAAAGAAATGTAACAGCTGGGAGCACAATTAATTGACAAACACTGAATGCTGTGAATATTAAAAATAAAATGTGTAGGAATAGGATATTCTTTCTAGTAGATATGTAGACAATGGTATTTTATTTATATATGATCAGTGTTTTGTTTACAGTACTTATTGCATCCCACGGTTTTTAATAGTATAGTAGTATTTAATATGATTATTTTTACTTCTTGTTGCTGTTTTTAAACTGATTGATTTTGGTGTATAACTGAATTGCATGCAGCTTCAGTCAGAAGTAATTTTTGAAAACAAGGATCCTCTCAGAGTAAACAGTATCTCCAATTTTGTTCTTTCCCAGAGCAAGACAACATTTTGTTACATCCTACTGATATAAAGATATGAAGACTCTCCTATTAGAATTATTAAAACTGATAACTGCAGCTGTTTTAGCTTCCTCTGTTTTGTATTTGTTTTGCTCCCTCACTCTAACAGTGTAAAAATTTGTTTGGTGTAGTTTTCCTTGCTGCACTTAGCTCTTCCTATAAGGACAACCGGATTCTTTCTGTGTTGCTGTGCTTAGGTTCTGCCAGTGATTTTTTTTAAGCCTCTAGGTATCTTGGACCAATTTGCAATTTGCTGAAAATTTGAAGACAGATACCAAACTGGTTCATCACTGATGAATAAAGTTCCACAATTAAAACAGAGATGCAAGGAGATTTGAAGGATCAGGTGAGAAAATATCTATATAAAAGTAATGTAAATTTTGTATCATGTAACACTATGGGAGGTTTACTGAAACTCGTTTCTTTTGTTTTATATTAAACTGATTTTAGTATCACTTCCACAGATTTACTTTAGTATAAATGATTTTATAATTTGGCTCCAAGAAGATA
The DNA here is from genome assembly GCF_036250125.1 of Pseudopipra pipra. Taxonomy (NCBI): domain Eukaryota; kingdom Metazoa; phylum Chordata; class Aves; order Passeriformes; family Pipridae; genus Pseudopipra; species Pseudopipra pipra. Next base: position 95,867,217 of record NC_087549.1, read on the forward strand.
ATGAAGAATGAATTATCTTCAAACTGTCTTTTATTTCCCACCCTTACCCTAGCCCAGACTGGATACATAAACAGGATTAGGAGGGAAGGAGCATTTAACCTTGAACATTTACAGCAGAAGTAGAATGGTAAGGAAAGTATAAATTATTATAAAATGCCCTCTGGGGATATCAGGTAGAACTAGCAACAGATAGGTTCTGCACCTGTAGCAGACACATGCAACAAATGCAAAACAGTTTCCATGCCAGCTCATTCTTACTCAAACCAAGAGTTCACAAGATCCATAAATCATAGGTTCTGGATCTCTGCCACCTGTTATAAATGCAAAAAGATGCAAAAAAGAAGCATGGAAAGGATGATATAGAAATTTTATTTTAGAGTGGGGTTATATTTACTCATTATAAATGTATGCTATCATGATATTTAAGTGACAAATGTTACCTAACCAGGACTTAATATTGAAATTAATTCCTGAAATGAAAAGCTTTTTTCACAAAGCAAAATAACATCTGCCTGAAATGCCTGAATAGCAAAATCTGAATCAAGAACAAGTTTATTCTGTAACCTTTTGGTATTTTTAAATAGAAAAGGAAATATTATTTTCAAAATGCAGGCACATTTTCTAGCGGCATCTTAAAAAGTCCCTACATATCATATGCCAAGGTCTCAATTTTGCATTAAGAAACTTCTATATAAATGTAAGGATTTTCTTTACAAAAAATGAAACAGGACTACAATCTAAAAATGAATGACAAAAGATGTCACACAACCAAAATTCCTACTCTTAAGAGCTTTTACCGTTTTATGAAAATCCTGATGCAAAAAGGCAATTAGAGTGATCAAAATGAAATCATGACAGATTTTCAGCAACTGTCTTAACTGCAATTTTTAAACATATATTTGAAGTAATCAAAACTGCATACATTTAAAATGATAAATATTCCATTTTGTCCCTCTCTTGGCCATTGATTTTCTAAAAAACTCATTTTCCTCTTCTTAGAGGGCTTTCTAATTAAAGCCTCTCTGCACACAGGTAACAGTGAAGTATTTTTCTCTTAAAACCTTAAAGTAGTCATAAATAAAATAATGCTTACAGAATACATGAGACAGTAAGAAATCAAGACTCTAGTGGCATTTATGGTTCCTAATGATTGTCTCATGCTGGGGCCCTTACAAGTCTGACAATAATAAACCTTTCATTATATATGCTAGATCATGTATTTATCTATACATACAGAATCTACAAACACAGACACATAACTGACTAACATTAAAGATAGTTACAGGCCAAATAATCCATTAAGTAATCAGAAATATAAACAAATAACCAGAACCAAAGTTCTGCACAGACAAGAAGATTGATCTTGGGCTGCTAACTTGTGAATTTAGTGCTTTCTGTTCAGTTCAAAAACTGCTCTGCCAGGGGGCTTGAATCAAATAGTAAACTGGAAACAAATTCTCTTGGCCCCAGTGACCTGCAGCAACTTCATTAGCAACATGAAGATTCTTAATATATAGTTGTTAATATGAAAGTTTAGAATTTTAAAGTTGTGAGATGTACAGTATTAATAAACGTGTAGCCAGCAGGTACAAGAGGGAAGTGACTCTTCCCCCCTGTATATACCTGTCCAGTTTTGGTCTTCTCATCACTGTTATTCTGAAGTGAGTCTACACAAGAGTGATTAAGATGGTCAGGAGGCTGGAGAACATGATATATAAGGACTGGTTGAGAGCTCAGCCTGCACAGCTTGGAGTAGAAAAGGTTAAGAGGAAACTTTGTGGTTGAATATAAGTCAGTAATGGGACAATAGAGAGCAGATGGAGCATGGACTTTTCTCAGAGATGCATAATTATTGCTGATCTCATGTTTCCCAGGTTGGAACATAGGAACATGGGAAATTAGCAATTTGTTTATCACAAGATAAACACTGCAACAGGTAGCCCACAGAAGTTGTGGAAACACTGTGCTGTCCTTGGAGGTGTTCAATACTCCACTGCACATGGCCCTGAACAACCTGGTATCAAACTCCATCTCTTGGAGCATGGGCTTGGTCTAGGTGACATCTGGACATCCCTTCCACTCTAAATTACAATTCTATGAGTCTACTGTTGTACCGCCATCAATATTATAAGGATTATCACAGCTACAAAGTTAAATAAATATCTGTCCCCTTTTTGGCATTTCCGAGTGCAACACTTCGAATACCCAGCAAAGTCTTGCCCCATGCCCAGCTGATTTTTGCCTTTTATATAAGCTTTGTGCCTCCTGTGTAACTGTTGTTCCCACTCTCCTGGTTCAGTTTCAAGTGTTCTGTGTCTGTCAGTTAATTCAGTAACACATAATATGCTTAAAGTCAAAACACTGCTTAGAAATTTGCACTTGGCAAGCACTGCCAGTGCTCCATAACCTTCACTCCAGCAGATGGGAGCATTCTTCACTGTACTCTGCAAACTGGGGTGCCTTATTCTAAGGTAGAAAGTACATCTTAAGGTAAAGCAACACTTCTATATTAAGTGTCTGGGTCATAAGAGCAACTTCATTTAGCTATAGGCATTTCCTTTTGTGTGAAGTCTTTCATATCTGTGATGGTATTAGGCCTTTTGCTCCGCATACCATCTGATTTCAGAGAAATACCGAAGGATAACATCCTACAGTAGGTCTATGAAAACTTCTATCTTCCAAAGCAGTTTTTTCTGATGGTGTTTGTGTATTGATCTTTCCCCTGTGAGATCCTATAGACTTGGTTCATTTTCCCTGATACACAGAATGTCCATTTACAAGTGGCAATACCGGTCTCTGTTCAATGGCAGGAAACCATCATCATCAATTCACAGTGCTTTTTTTTTTGTTCTTAGGGCTCCCATCAGTGTTCACTGACATCCAGCACAGATGACAGCTGGCCCTCGCCCTCCAAGAGGTGGAAGGGGAGCTGATCCTACATCAACTTACACAAGAGTAGGCGAGCTGAGGAGAGCCAGGGCAGGATTTGTCTCCTGCAATTCCTGTTTAAGCTCTGAACTCAGGGCACCCACATGAACTGCCTGTGCCACATAGGTGGCACCCACACAGCTCATTCTCTTTGCAGCTCACCCCTCTGGGACTTCAGAAGCTGAAAAATCACAGAATCACAGAACGGATCAGGTTGGAAGGGACAACAGTGGGTCATCTGGTCCAATCTCCCTGCTCCAGCAGGGTCATCCCAGAGCACATGGCACAGGATTGCAACCAGACGGTTCTTGAGTATCTCCAGAGAGGGAGATTCCACACCCTCTCTGGGCGACCTGTTCCAGTGCTCGGTCACTCACACAGTAAAGAAATTCTTCCTCATGCTCAGGTGGAACTTCCTGTGCATCACTTTCTGCCCATTGCCTCTTGTCATATTGCTTGGCGCCACCGAGAAGAGCCAGACCCTGTCCTCTTGGCTCCCCCGCTGTAGATACTCGCAGACATTGCTGCAACCCCCCCCCTGGCCGCCGGCCCCGCTCCAGCCCCGACCCCACCGCCCCCTTGTTTACCCCGGGCCCCCGCCCCCTGACGTCACCGGCGCCGACCGTGACGTCACGGGGCGGGCGGCGCCCCCCGGGCGGCGGGGGGGGCGCCCCCAAGATGGCGGACCAGATCCCGCTGCGCCCGGTGCCGCGCAGCGCCCAGCGCAGGGCGGCCTATTACAGCAGCGCCGCCGCCGCGCAGCGCCACAGCAGGTACGGGCAGCGCCGCCGCGGCCACTCCTTCCCCCCCCCTTTCCCTTCCCTTTACCCCGTCCCCGGCGGCGGGCGGGGCGGTGCGCGCCCCTCGCCCAGCCCCGCTGCCCTGCAGGGCTCCGGCACCGCCCGCCCGCTCCGCGGGGAGGGCGCGCAGGGGCGGCGGCGCCGCTGCAGACCGGGGAGGGGGTGCCGGCAGCCCCTGGCTCCCGCAGGCTTCCCGCCGGCGCTGGCCGCCCCTCCCGGCCCGCGGTTCCCGTGTCCCGGCGGCGGGCGCGGGGCCGGGACAGGCAGCGGTGGCGGCGGGAGGATGCGCAGGGCCGCTCCCCGTGCGGCCTTGGCTGCCCCGGCCCCGCCGCCTGAACTCCCCGCGACTCGGGTCCCTTGCCAGGAGTTCACTTAGGAGCGGGATGCTCGCGGCGGGGGATGGAGGGGGGAGGGGCGCGAATTTGGGCGTCCTTAGTAAATACGATGCGGGATGGTTGTTGGGTTGCGGGAACCATTCTTGGATGTGGGAGTTAAAATAACTTCGGATTGCTTGAAATACACTCTGTTGGTGCTTAAGCAATTTGAAGGAGCTGGTTTAAAGGTCTAACATCAAATTAACTTTTCAGGCAGAGATTGAATGTTTCTTTGCTTCCCATTATTCTGAACAATTTCTAGGTACACTGTTGTTGCGAGGAAGGAGAAACTTTGGTCCATAATCTTGGTATTTCCATTAGATAGCACTCTTATGGTAGAGGATATAATTATAGTTATTGTTTTGAGATTTTTTTCCTCTTCTCTTGGTTTTCCTAGGGCGCTGGCTGTGGATACAAGGACTGGAGGGAGCAGTTGTAGGATCTGAAGTAAATGGACTTGCTAAAACAGAATAGTTGGTGCTGTTGTTCTAGTCCAAATAAATCTGTTTCATAATGAATAAAATGTATTTACTTCTTTGTCAGAATAGAATAACTAAAAAAAATGTAGCTTAAAATTGTGCAAAATAGGTTAGGCTTAAATTACCTTGTCTTGTTTCTTAAACTAGATAAAAAAAGATTTTTTTATTGAACATTCACGAGCTTGTAGGACAGTCTGCCCTAGTAGGAGCCTTCCCCATCTCACTAACACTCGAATGTCCAACAATTTGTAGTAGGTTTGCCCTCTGTTTTGAGGTAGGGCAGCATTATCAGCACTATCCCCATACCTTAGAGAATTGAAGCTGGGAAAGTGCTTGCTGAAATTTGTTTCTCAGTAGGTGTTGTGCTCGGGAATAAAGGGTAGGACTGGCTAGGCAAAGCCTCGGTCCAGAGCATCAAAGGTGTTGGGGGCTCTGTTGTAGATTAACCAGGACTGTTTTGGTGACTTGAAAAATTCTGTGGATGGGATGGGTTGAGTCCATAAGTCATAAAGATACAGAGGTTCATTGAAGGTATGTTTGCAACCAGTGGTTGCATTTCTTTATATAACCTGTTCAGTCATGGCTTTATAAGCAGATTTGGCAAGCTGTAAGATCTAGCAAGGAACTACCAATTCTGTATCTTCCCCCCTATCTTGTTTGATCAACATCACCCTCCAAAGACTGCGGATTACATTTTGTCCAGTTTAGATTACGTCTTCAGAGTTATGGTCTTTCATCATCTGTGTTTCTCAAGTGCAGGTGGTTTGTATTTAACTTACTGATCCTCCATACCAATGATTATCTATGATTTTCATTACTTTTGTTCAACTTCTTGCAGGTTTAAAAAACTTTTAAAAATTGACAGGCTCATTTATTGTGTTTCTTTATTTTTGATCACTTGATTAGTAAATTGCTCTTCTGAGCTCTGAGAGTTAGAATGCATTTACCAACCTCTTCACTTGCTTTAGTTGTTCATGTTTTTCTTAATGTGAGTTGAGTAGGTTGGTCATTCTCCTTCAAGAATACCTTGCCCTGGATTTGTGAGACCACCTGTTGTGTACTTTGGAAGGTGTTCCCTGTAACAAAAACATGGAAATGCTTGTGTAGATTCTACCACAGCTATCTTGTGTAGAGTCAGAAGGGAAATACGGCAGTGCAGATAGTCAAATTACAACTTCTAAGTCTTATGACTCTAAGCTTGTAATTGAACTACAGCTTCTATGTCTTTATGCTTTTCTAATCTTTATCTTCAGCACAGACTCTGAAGGAGCCTTGCATTCATGTGGAAACTGCAGCAAAGGTCCTGATGTTGCAGTTACTTATAAGAGTGTTGAAGTCACTGAGGTCTCTGATATGCAAAAAGTTAGCGTGTGCATGTATGCTTGACGATTTTGCTTAAAAAGGTGTAATGCATATCTCTGAAGATGTCTAGAAACAAACACCAATTAAAATAGTATAGTTGGTATCTCAGGTTTAATCCAGGATCACCTTAAATGTGCAGTGAGACTTAAAATGCTTGTTCTCATATGTTAGACTTGTATTTGTCATCATCAGCCCCGGAGTAATCAACTGCTAAATACAGGAAGGAAGTTAACTGTCCTGTGCCTGTGTTGTCACGTGAGCTGGATGGAAGGAAAACAAGAAGCCTGCTGGAATTTTGAAGCTGATAAGGAGTTAAGCAGTAGACAGCCCTCATTTATCTACAAGCAAAATACCTGGTTTGTTCAGGTGTTCTACATGTGCTGCTGACAGTGTATACATGCGTTTGGCCTGGTGTTGGGACTCTTGAGCTGGTACCAGAAAATCATGTCTTACCAGCTGTCTCCTATGTGACATAAATGTAGTTGCACTTCAGGTATTTGCAAAGGTGATGTCATGAAGAACACCCAGTCCCTGGAAGGAAAACTCTTGCAGGATTATTCACGGTGTGGGCTACAGTAGTGTATTTATGAATGACACAACTGCATATATTAGTGGTTGTGGTAGGGCAAGTTTTGGAACAGATCGACTGCTGTTTCTTGTCTCTGCAGTTTGCTCACTGATAGAGCAACTCTGGTTTAAGGCAACTGACTGTACTGTTATTTTTGAATTCTTACTCTGTTACGTCATTAGTGAGTAAGAAAATTACACAAGAAGGAAAAAAGAACAAAATAATAGGATAATGTGTCTTTTGTCCAGGTAAATACAGGATACTTATTGCTTAACAACTGGTGAATTGTACCTTATTTCATGTGAAGTATGTATAAGAGAAAAAATGAAATCTCTCCCAGACAAAACGGAATGGAAGTCTGCAGAACTTGAAGTTTGATGAGAACTCACATGCTTCCCTGATACTTAAAAATGTTAAACCAGTTTTTGTAGTATATAGAAAATATGATGATTTAATGTCATAATACTGTTCTAATGCTTTTAAAATGTTTTAAATGAAAGCTGTTCCCAGCAATCGTGTAGTCCTTGTGGTTATGATTTTCAGGGTATTTGGCTCAGTTTCACAGTGAACCACCAAAAAAGAGACATACAAATGTCAACAAGTAACACTCAATGCATGTACAGTAATTCTGTGGGTTTAATTTCTGACATAGCCTGACATGAGCTTTAAAATACTTTGATTCCTGCAACCTACTTTCAGTTTTGTTAGGAGTATGTGTTCTAGTTCTAAACTACAATGTGATTTTCATAGTGTAGATGTTATTCTTCATATGCCAGTGGCAAGTGATATGCCAGGTTTTTGATATTTCATGTGTAATAATTAAGACCAAGTAACTGAAAATATTATTTGGTGAGACCATGTAGCAATCAGAGTTGATAGAACCTACCATCTCTTGTAGAATGGTGTTCACAGAAAGCTCATAACTTACTTTACTCTAACTGTGGGTCTGAAAAGCCTGGCAAAATGTCCATAATTGTTAAAAATCCCAGACATTGATATGTATCAGAGTTTACCCATTGAGTGCGTTATATGCAGTGATACTTGGTATTTCTTTGGTTTTCTGAAATGTTGCTAGTCTCTTTCCCTGAATATTTAGAGCAAAAGTTGTTACAATATCTGTGCAGAGTTTTACAGGTTTCAATTTCCTCTTCTCCCCCCCACACCTGGTAATGGAATGATCTTACATATTTCATCCTGAAAATGAGCTTGAAAATGATGGATGAAGCTGAATGACTGACAATATTGACATTAATTTGAATTTTAATATAGCTTCTGTGATAAAGCATTCTGAAGATAGAACCAAATTTACTTTTGAACATCTGTGTTTTAAAACTGCTGTTGCAAAGTGACAGTAATTTCTTCAAACATCTGTTGTTTGACCAGAAGCAATAACTTGTTTAGTCCAGGAACATAAACTGTAAATGTCTGTTAGGTTTTTTTGATAGAAATAGCATTGTTAGCGCTATCCATCCTGCTGCTCTGGATGTGGTCACAGAAGCTCCTGACAACTGAGCAGCTGTGGGAATGTGGGGGAGTGGGTACTGCTTGTTATATAGACTAATTGTCTATATGTGTACTGGCACACCTGCACTTGCTTGTGGACAAAGCTCATAACATCATCCTCATTCCTGTGGTGCTTTGTTTAAATCAGAGCCCTTGTCTTGTGTTGGTTTTCCTCCATGACATACATACAGGAGTGGCACCTAAGTGGGCCATTACAGAATTGTCTAACCCACTCTCTGTAGGACGGAAATCTTCTTTATTGGAGGTAGTGACTCAGAGTGAGATGTATTGGTTTATACTGTCATACAAAAATTGCAAATGTTGCAGGTTCAGTTGATATCTGGTAGAAACGTCATGAACTCTGAACAATACGGTATTCCTGGTGTTTTAGGCTACTGCTGCTAATATATAGGTGTTGAAGTGTATTGGAAACGACAACACATTAAAACACACAGCTGTACATTATGCTGCTATATTCAAATGTTCACTTGAATACACCTCCATCTTTTGTTGTAGCTTAAGGAGGAAAGGATCAAATGTGGTGTAAAGAGATCTCATTAGAATAATAGTTAGGAGAGTTGTCTGTGCTGCTAAGCCATTGTTACAGATCAATCATTAATGTCCTGTTCTTTTTCCAGGAGAACTCTTGCTCCTCTATTTTTTACAGACTTCACCTGAAATTCAAAGTGTTTTTCTCTTTTGCAAAGTGAAACTTGATTTCATTTAAAAAAATAGTCAAAATTGCTGTAATTGTCTTGCAGGATATACTGCCCTTTTTCATTAGCCTTTCCTGGTTTGTGATTTTGGACAGAGATTTCACCACTGTTTAGAACTATGTCACCGAGTGACTTTTAGGCTTAGTCTGAGATGCCATCTCTTAATTCTGATTCTTCCAGCAGGGTTGTTTGTGTGGCAACTTCATACTTGGGATGCTGTGTTTGTATAACAGTGACTGAGTCTATGTTTTCAAGACTCAAGTTATAAAGTACTGCTAGTTTTTAGAGCAAGAAGTTAACAGTGATTTTTTAAAATTTTTTTTAACTTTCTTCTCAATGCACATTTTATGCCCATTTTCGGCAATTTGACTTTCCTGAACTGTGTGTTGCTTTCTTTGCCAAGGACTTTATCCACAGTCCCCCACTTGTTGGGACTGACACCTAATTTAGGATAGGTTCTGAGATTTTTGCCTGGAACAAAGATCAAAGTAGTTTGATGTATAAGTTTTGAAAAATAGTCTTGCCATATGTTAATGTTTTCAGAGCTTTTTCTGCAGTGTGCATAGTTATTGTTAGTTGCTGTGGCTTTTGCTTTTCAGAGCAAAATTGAATAATATAATGATATAATGATGCAGGAAGCCATTTATTACATGCATATAGAGCTGCTCATTTTAGCAAATGCTAGGTATTTTTACAAATGGTGACACTTTCATTGGTGTCATACCTGAGAAGTAGTTTGTAATACTTAATCTGCAGACACAAATTTTGATGACATAGGAACTTTAAGTGATTTTAGTAAAAAAGTAATTTTTAATTGCAGTTCTTTGACTTAACATTACTTAGAAATGTATTTTTGGAAAAAGTTGTCCTTATAGTTTTCTCTTCACTAGTAATACTCTTTCACACCAAAATAGGTTTACAGTCATAATTTTTAGCATGGTTATTCTTACAGTCATTATCCTGATCTGAAATGTTTTAATCGTTAGGAAAAAAAAAAGTTTGAGAACTTCAAGTTACTATTGCAGATGATGCTGTTGTTTGCAATGAGTACACGTGACTGCATGTGCCATAAAATAAACTTTGTAATGTATTTCTAAGGTTGGTCATGTTTAAGCTATTATTTTTGCATGCTTTCCTGTTTTGTATATATAGTATCTAAATACAGTGATTTGTATTGCTTGGGCAGGCATTTGGATTGCTAAGAACAGGGAGAGAAAACAATTGATTGGGCTACAATGTCAATAACAATACCCAGTGACAGTGATAAAATGGCCCCGTTGTTCTAATCAATGACATACCCTACTAATTAAAAATAGGGTTCTAGTGAATGTAGATGATGTTTCCTCAGGTCCTGCTGTGTATTTAGGTATTTCTGGTTCCTATTTGTTAAATACAGAGACTCACTCATCTTGTCATGGGTTGAAAAAGATCTTGTGTTAGGATATGCATAGTGATTTGTAAGGTAAGCAAAGAGGAGTAAAGAAAGGTGCCTTTTTTCATGAAGGCTTTGTTACACAGATCTTCTCAGTTTGCTTCTTCTGTATGTTGTTCTGGTAAAGAAAGTGTGACGTAGGGGAGAGAGAAGAAAATAGCATTCAGAGTATTTGGGGTTTGTAGGTGTCTGTGGAACCTGTAGTATCTGTTTTAAGCAATTTTTGAGAAGCTCCTGATGAAAGGGAGCTGCCTTGGTAATAACTTTGTATTCTGCTTTTAGACCTTTATCTCAACAGATATTACGGTTTTGCCTTTAGTTCTTCATATTAGAAGATGCCAGCTTTTTTTTTTATTTTTTTTTAGTGGTGGTAGTAGTTCACAAATGCTGCCTTATGATTTTCCAGACTATCTCTCTGTATCACTTAGGATATGGAGGGGTGACAATTTATTTGGTCTTATTGAAGAATTTGGTCATATTCATCTCAGTGACACGGTCAGTAATAAACTTGCCTGCATACAGTAGAAGTACTTTTTCCTTCTATTTTGGATGGATAAACATGCACTACGATGAAAGTGTTGTACTAGATTTTTAAAGATTCTGTTATGCAAGGACACAAAAGCAAAATTATCTATTGAAACTGGGTATAAATGCTCAGCTCCACAAATATTCAGCTTTCTTAAAAGCTGTCCAAATGTATTTTCCTTTTTCTTTTTTTTTTTCTTTTTTTGGTAATAACTGCTGGAATACTGTGTTTACTGTTGTCTTCTGTGTAGACATCTCTGACACACCTGTCCCTGATAGTGCGTATAAATTTGCAATAGGATTATTTTGTGTATGACTGTGTATTTTTTTAGGCCAGCACTTGCATTCAGAGACTACCCAAGTAATGTTGATTAGGGATGCACTTACATTAGAGGCTCAGCTAAAGCTGAATTGGGACAAATAGTGTCAAACTCTAATCAATTCTAAAAACTTCTGAATAGCTTTTCTGTGTTTTGTAGGAAGCGTTTAAAGGAAATTCTTTAAATTTTATGCACTTAACCATGGAAGATTTTTCCACTTTCAAATTCTGTTGTAATCTAGGAACAGCATGATTGCTTTGTAGTTTACTAGAATTTACTGCTGTGTGAGGTGTTTCAAATTAGAGGAAAATTGTAATTCCCAATTTTTAGAAACGCAGAAGAATATTTGAGGAAAATAAGTATTTGTAATTTGATTTTTTTCTTGGGTAGGTTCTAGCAAAGCAATCTGTTTTATGGAGACACTGGTTATTTGAATAAGAAGAGCAAGAATATAAAAATACATTGTATTTTTGTATATGGTATATGGATGGATGAATGTATATGGTATATGGTTATGGATGAATGTGCCTTTCTTAATAAAATTTTTACTGCTGCGGTTTCCTGGGAATTTTTATTTTGTTATAGGATGTGATCTGAGCAGTTTTGTCAGTGATACAGGCAACCTACAGGAGTTGCTGATTTGGTGGTTTGTCTTCTAAGTTTTTGTATATATATACCTGTCATTACTGGAGACGGAGCAGGATATGAATGAGACAGATTGTGCAGCTTACTCTGTGTCTTTCTTCTGCTCATGACCAGAAGCAAAGTGAGCCCTGTGGCTGTCAGTCACTCAGCCAGATCACCAGCACTTGATGTGATGGGACACAGTCACAGCAGTGAAAGGGGGTAGCTCACCTGCCAGGAACTGGTCTTTTTCAGATTTTCTACTCAGATAGAACTTCTTCCACTGCTGCCTCTCTTCCATGCTACTCTGCATCCCAGGGCCATCTCCTTTGTCCAATTCCTGTGTAGACTCATGGCCACACTTGCATTTTTCCTCCCTCACTAGCTTTGAGAAATACTGCTTTGACATAAGCTTTGTTTTTCCTTCTTGTGAATTGTGGTGGATAGTACAAGTGATAGGAGGCAAAGAAGCAGTATTTATGCAGTATCTGACACAGTGCTTATATTCCTATCTCAGTCTTTTAAGCAGGCAGATAAAAAACATCGTCATAGATGCTGCTTCTGCATTTGTCAAGTGAGTAAAACCAGAAAAGTGTGCAGTCACATTTGCCCTGTGCCTTGCACCTTCGTGCTGCACCCTTGAACATTGCTCTTTTAGAGTAATGGAAAGCTGGCAGAAAATACAGAAATTATTATGGATATAAATAAGTAGCCAAATTAGAATTAAATGAATTAAAATGGTTTCCATTAGCAGTTATGGTACCTATGGAACTCTGCAGTCACATCTGCTCTGGCAAACAGCCATCAAAGTGGAATGATGCAAACACACGTGACTTGAGGCATCATTTTCACAGCAGATATTTATGTCAAAATTTCACTTAAAAGTATTTATTGTACATGGTTTCCTTTCAGTTAAATCTGTTAAATGATATTCCTAATAACAGTCAGATTTTGTTGAAAGTTGTTTAATATTAATGTTCATTTTTCCTTAGGAAACCATTCTTTTTTCAAGATATTTTCATCATACCTGATTTAGTAGCAGTCATGCTGAGAGTTTTGATGTCTTCACTCTAGCTTCTTTATTCATGTTGCTTTCAGTGCTTCCCTATTTTAATACAGGTTTCTAGGATTATACTTAATTGATTTGTCACTCAGAGAAAATCAGCACTTCAAGCAATTAAGTGCAGAAAAATACTAGGTAACAAAGACACAAAGATTTTTGTCCTCATCCTAGTTATGAAAAATCCATTATTCATTATCTTACTGTTTTTAAATACTGAAGTACAATTTTCTAACACAATAGCAAAATTGCTTTTGAAACAGAATAAATTGCTTGCCACTTGAGAAGCTGTATTTTGAAGTCAGGATTACCAAACATGATGGTGCTTATGCTCATTATCTTCACTACTTGGTGAAGCTCCGTATTTAAGAGTGCAAACCTAGATACCGATTGTGGAAAAAAACTTGTTTTTAATATAATGGCAAACAACCCTTAAGGAAATTATGATTAGGACATCAATGTACTCTGCAAATATTATCACGTTTACAAAGTAGATTTAAATATTATGTGCATCTGTGAATGTGTTTCCCAGTCAAGTCTCTCTCATGATTCCCTTGCATTAACATGTTCCTTCAAGAGCCATTTAACCATCTTTGCTTTGTTACCTTTGTATATAAAGAATATTATTTTCCAAACACACGCTAGTTAACTTTGTATGGAAGAAAAAGCCATCTGTTACTTTGTGGTATCTTGCTGTACATTCCAGTACAGCTAGCAGACTGTGATTTCACTGGATGGTGTTACAAATACACCATTAATTGGATGTCCAAGAGGAAAACACAATGCAACAGAAAGCTCTCTCAAAACTGTGATAATGTAATTTGCAAATATAACTAGGAGAGATTATAAAAGCATTGAACAGGAGTCTGTTTAAACGTAGGCCTGTCCTACTGGAAGTCTTAGCATAAAGTAAGGTCTTAAGTTTTTTTCTAAGCAGTGGTTTTATTACCTAGTGTTAATCTAGTCTGAGAGTAATCCATATAGTGTAGTATAATATGCACGTTAATCTATAAAAACATCTGTGTTTTGTGAAGAGAATTTTTTCTATTATGTTTTTTCCTAATGACCGTTGATAATAATAGTAAGGGAAAATATATTGCTAGATTGTCCTAGTAAACCAACATCAGATGCAGCTTTTTGCAAACAACATTGTGAAGATCAAGTTTTTCTTTTTTTTTTTTTTTTTTTTTTTTTGAAGTGGGTACTGGTAGTAATAATTCTGAAAGCATTTCTCATGCCCTATTTTGACATAATGAACTTTCTGGGAACTTGTAACTATTAGCATTTACACAACTTTGTTAGTTTGAAACTTTGGTCATGTTTTCTGCAGTCTGACTGTGCTTTTGCATCTTCTGCAACAGATGAAGATTTCTTGTCACAAAGTCTAATGTGTTTAAGGTTCCAATACTCAATTGACTTGCAGCTGGGGTGGGAGGTGTTTATTTATTATTATTATTCCTAGTTATGCACTGTTTTCTAATCTGGTCTGAACACATTGTTAACATCCCTTAATGATGTACCATACCGTGTTATTCCGAGGAGGTGCAAAAATCTGCCAAAGAAAAGAGGGAGCTAACGATTTGTTAATCAGTAGTGGGTTGGGGTTTTTTTTCCCCTTCCTTATTAGAGCTTCCTTCTTAACTATGTTAATACCAATTTATTATATAGCCAGTGTAAAGTATGTGGTGTACTTTTTCAATAGAAATCTAATAATTACAATTCAATCTCTCCCTCCCTTTCCTGGCATCCAAAAAGGTTAGTATCTGCTTTAATATATATTTCTCTATACAATAGGGGTCAACACAGAAAATCTAGGGGAAAAGGAGATGGGTTTAGATTTTTGTATTAAATATATGGTGAGTTGAAAAAATGCAAACCCAGTGATGATGCCTTTTTGTGATTAGTCCCAGTGTTTGTAGTATTACTTTCTTTTTAAAATGCTTGGTATGTCTATCAAGACTTTGAACAGAATACTGCTCAGGGTGCTGTTCTCTGTCAGCAGAACTCCCCCCTGCCCAAGCAGGGCCACCTAGACGTTGTTGCCCAGGATCATGTCCAGAGAGTTTTAAACATCTCAAAGGATGGAGATGCCACGATGTCCCTGGATAGCGCTTGCCAGTGCTCACTTATCCTCATGTTAGAAAAGTGTTTAATGATATTCCGATGGCACTTCCTGTGTTTCAGTTTGTGCCCATTGCCTCTGGTCACCACTGAAGACAGCCTTGCTCAGTCACCTTTGCAACCTCCCTTCTGGTGTTTGTTCATAGAAATCAATAAGATCCTGCCTATGCCTTGTCTTCTCCAGGCTGAGCAGTCCCACTCTTTTATCCTTTCCTTTTAGGAGAGATGCTGCAGTCCCTTCATCATCATCATGGCCCTTCATTGGACTCTATTCAGTATGTCCATGTCTCTCTTGCACTGAGGAGCCCAAGCATGGCCTTACCAGTGCTGAGCAGAAGAGAAGGATCTTCTTCCTTGACGTGCTGGCAACACTGTGCCTAACACAGTCCAGCATACCAGTAGCTTTCTTTGCAGCAAGGGTACATTGCTGGCTTATGTTCAACTTGGTGTTCACCAGGATCCCCAGGTCCTTTTCTGCCAAGTTCCTTTCCTGTAGTAGCCCCCAGCATATAGTGGTGTGTGGGGTTGTTCAGGTGAAGGAATTTGCAATTCTTGCTGAGCTTCCTGAGGTTCCTAACAGGCTGTTTCTCCAGCCTGTCAAGTTTGTGCTGGATGGCAGCATGCTCATCTGGCCTATCGTCACTCCCTTCGGTTTTTGTGTCATCTGCCAACTTGCTGAGGGTACGCTTTGCCCCATCACCCACATCATTAATCAAGATGTTAAACAGGACTGGACCCTCTATGGACCTCTGGGGTACAGTGACCTAGTTTACTGACCTCCAGCTAGGTTTTGTGCCACTGATCACCACCCTCTGGACCTGGCCATTCAGACAAAATTCAATCCACCTCAATGTCTGCCCGTCCAACTACTACAGCAGCAGTTTGTCTATGAGAATTTTATAGGAGACAGTGTCAAAGACCTTACTGAAGTCCAAGCAGACACTACCCACTGCTCTCCCCTCACCTACCAGGCCAGTTATTTCATCTTAGAAGTTTATCAAGCTGGTCAAGTATGACTTCCCGTTGGTGAAGCCATGCTGACTACTCCTGATTTTGTTGTCCTTTGTGCAAAAGGTTTCCAGAATGATCTGCTCTATCACCTTCTCAGGGGTTGTGGTGAGATGAATGGGTCTGAACAGGTTCCCTGGGTCCTCCTTCTTGCACTGAAGATAAGAGTGTCATTTGCTTTCTTTCAGTCTTCAGTCACTTCTCCCAGTTGCCATGATTCATCAAAGATTATTGAAAGTGGCCTTGCCATGACAGCTGACAGGTTCCTCAGTACTTGTGAGTGCATTCCATCAGGACCCATAGGCTTTTTTAAATTTATATATATATATACATAAATATATATTCCATTTGCTTAAATGTTCCCTGATCCTCATCTTCCTTGCTTTAGGCCTTCCTCCTGTTCTCTGAGACCTGGGTCTCCTGAAAGCCAGTCTTGCTAGTCAAGGCTGAGGCAAAGAAGAACCCAGTGCCTCAGCCTCTTCCATGTCCTGTGTAACTACATCCCCATCTCATTCAGCAATGAGCCCATATTCTCCCTAGTCTCCTTTTGTCACCTGTGTACTTTCAAACTTGTCTCTGACATCTCTGGCCAGATTCAATTGCATTTGGCTGTAGCTTTCCTAGCTTTTTCTCTGGAAGCTTGGATAATGTTTTTGTATTTGTAATGGTTTGAGAGCCCCAAAAATCCAGTTCCCGAGTCCGAGCCCCTCTCCCACATCTCAGCCCAGTGTGAGATGGGTTTTCCAGACAAAAACACGAGACTCAATATGGGGGGAAGGGATTATATTACAATGACTGTACAAATAAATATTATAATACATCATATACAATCATAACTGTCTTTTCTATGATAAAGCAGTATTTGCAATGGATCAAATCTCTTTTCCCTCCAAATAAAAGTCCAGGAGGGAAGAAGGAAGAGATCCTTTCTACTCTCAGAGCGGCAGTCTCTCTAGGGCAGCAGTCTCTCTTCCTCCATGCAGCAGCTGTAGCTGGATCTCTTTTCATTACACACGAGGGGGGTCTCCAAGCCCCTCTCAGCCCTTCGACTCCAAGCGAGGGTCTTTCTCTTCCATGGGCTGCGTTCGCCAGGACAAAGGTCGCTTCACCACGTCATATCACAAAGTGCAGAAGTCTTCATGACAGTCCCTATCCTCAGGGGCTTCAAACTCCCTTGCAGAGCTCCCATGCTCTGTCAGGCTGCTAGCTTAGCAGCAACAGTGGGAGGGCGAGGCCCTCCTCCGCATTCCATTCTGGCCATCCTGGTCCAGCTCCAGGACGCCTGAGCTTCTCAGCTGCTCTCTCTGCAGCGCATGCTGCATTTTAGGACTTCCATCCAGTAGGAGTCTATCTCTTCCACTTAGGAGGGATTTCAAAAGGAGTTTGGGGGTTTTGGTTTTCAGTTCTTACCCAAACTCTGTCTCTGTAGGGCTTAGTTCTGCTCTCTCTCTCTCTCCATTAGAGATCTCTGTGTCTTCCCTCCTTGGCTGCAATGCCTGTTTGCTGCTTCTTATCTTCTCTGGCTCTTTGCCACTGTTCTCTGGTCAGTACTGTTCTGCTGCTGCTCTGTCTGCTGCTCACAGTAGAGAAAAAACCTCCCATCTTCTCAGCTATAGATACTTAGCCCAGTCTAACACTGTTCCAAGTCCCTGTAGCCCCCCAGCCTGGGGCTGGGGGGCGGGGGGTAACCCCCAGTGGGGCTCCTGCCCCTTCTCCTCGTGGCTTTCACAACATGGCCACCTCTCCAACTACAACTACAACTAACCTTCTTTTCTGGTCTGAGTGTGATATGTTTATATTTTGCAAAAGTGCTCATTGGCTCAACCCCAAGGGTAACCACCCCCTGGGGGGTTACCATTTTATAACTTTAGAAAACTTTGGAAAAAAACAGTTTTCCCCCACCACAGTGTTCCTCCCAGGTTACCTGTCCTTATTTCTACCCTCTGTGCACTTCATTTTTGTGTCCGTGTTTTGACAGTTTGTCCAGTTTTGTCCTTGTTTGTCCAGTCAGGGCCTCCTGACATTTTTGCCTAACTTCCTATTCAGTGGGATGGGAATCTCTTGAGCTTGGAGAAGCTGATCCTTGAATACTAACCACCTTTTTTGGGCCCCTCTTCCTTCTCCTTATTCCATGGGACTCTTTCAAGCAGTTTTTGAAAAGGCCAGATCTGTTCTGATTTCCAGAGTTATGAGCTTGTTTGCCACCCTTGTCCCTGCTCTGAAGGTCTTGGACTCCACCATCTCATGGTCACTGCACTCAAGGTTGTGCTTGGCCTTCACATCCCCAGTGAGCCCATCCTTGCTTGTGGAGTATGAGGTTCAGCAGGGCAGCTCTTCTCGTCGCCCCTCCTGAGTAATTAGGTGAGGAGTAATTAGCACTGCAGGACCCTCCAGGATTACCTATGTGTTGTTCCTCCAGCAGATACCAGAGTGGTGAAAGTTCCCCATGAAGACCAGTGCCTGAGAATGTGAAGCTGCTCCTTTCTGCCTGCAAAGGGCCTCATGTGCTTGTTCTTCCTATGCAGGTGGTCTCTAGCAGACACCTACTAAAATGTTGCCTTTACCTGTCTTCTCTTTAATCCACACGCAGAAGCCCTCTGTTGCCTCCTCGTCCATCCCTAGGCAAGGCTTCATGCACTCCAGCTGCTCAGTGCATAAAGGGAATGAATTTTTGGTTTTGTTAATTACTGTTTTTATATAGATTGTTTTTACATTGCCGTGGGGAAAATGGGACAGTCCCAGGATTTACCTTGTAAGAAATGACTTTACAATACAGCTTCATAAAAATCAAACGTACTAATTCTGAGTAATAGTGCTGCTTCTTTCAGTCATCCTCACAAAGGTATAGAAGTATGAAATGAGTAAGTTAGTCAATTTACATTCACTGAGGGGAATTTTCTTGTTGAGTATTCCAGTGTTTTGTCTTAGCATAAAAAGCGTTCCAGAAATGTAAAATTAGAGTAGATAATAGTTTCTAGAGAGGAAAGGACCATTGTTAGCTTAATGTTGTTTCCATGGGTCCCACAGGCAAATCTGTTTTGACTCACTGAATGTTTGTGTGTAGAATTATAAAAGTAACTATAATGTTTTAGTAATTAAAACTAAGATATTGATGTGTTGTGTAGAAAGTGAGACTTGAGGGCCTGTGCACACAGGAACAGACACCAGAAAAGCAGGTTAAAGAATCCTGGTGGAAATATAAAGTCTGTACTTCCATGAAAACTCAGTCACTTCTGTCTGCTATAAGCTTTGCAAAGTACACTCTGTATAACAAAATCTTGTGAAGAATCCTTTGGAAAATAGGAAGCTGCAACTTTGTATGCACAGATTATATAAGAAACAAGAATTTTCCTGGAATGATTTATACTATGATTGACAATGATTAGTTGCAGGCCTTTTTGGTGTATTACACAATTTTAATTCAAATCAGAATTTCTTGCTAATATATTAGCACAAATTCATGAGATGTTTAGATGAAAATACCTCCCTAATAAAATTCCATATGGCAAAAATTAACCTGTTACTTTAGGAGATTCCCAATAATAAAAGGTGATGTATTGACTATTTATTTAGTGCTTGTATTTAATTTTGCCAGGTACCAAGTGGAAGATGAGTCCTCTCATTTGGATGAAATGCCACTAATGATGTCAGAAGAAGGCTTTGAAAATGATGAGAGTGATTACCATACTCTACCAAGAGCCAGAATTTCTCAGAGAAGAAGAGGCTTAGAATGGTTTATCTGTGGCGGCTGGAAGTTCCTTTGCACTAGGTTTGTTGCATACTAGCACTTTTTATTGAGATATTAAACAAATTAAATAAGTAGTAACTTTGTATTTTGCGATGTGTGCAGAGTACAGAACACATAATAATTTGCTTGTCATGAACCTTTTGATTTATTTGCCTGCATTTTCCCTACTAGGACGTTGCCAGCTGTTCATAGAAAAATCTCTGAAGAGCTGTTGCTGCATGCTTCTCCTTTCTGCTTTGCTGACTTGCAAGGAAAAGGCTTCTAAGAGAGATCATGAACTAAACTTGTATTAATATGAGGTCCATAATCTGGCATTTGAACCTGGTTCTCGCTTCTACTCAAAACCACATCAGGGCAGAGGGGTTAAATCTTTTACTTTTGAGGACGTTAGTGTGTTAAGTTGACAATATATAAATTTTATTGATGTTGCTGAAAGGAAGAAGTACTTTCATTAACTAATGATTAGCTAACTCTTCAGCTTAAAAGGTTAAAGTATAACTGGTGGTCTTGGAGTGAATTACAACTGGGATTAGCTCTTGTGATTTGGTTCTTGTGTAGAAACTTTCTGTGGTATACTCTGCTGTATGCAGTTGCCTTGGAGTAGTAATTTTCTAATGAATTGTTAGCAAAATTTCTGAATATAGAAATTGCTATTAGGATGATTAAGAATCTTCTTTTTTCTTTAATCCTGAATGATAAAATCTGAGAATCAGTCAAGTAAAGTGAGTGAAGTATTTTCAGTGAATTTAAATGATGAATGCTTTTTTTGGCAGATGATTTTAGAATTAATTTAGATAGAAGTCTTCACAGGTGGTTTTCATGGCACTTCAAGAGGCCTGATACTGTTGTTTTACCTAAACAAAGCTCTGTTTATACACCTTCAGTTTTTGAAATAATTACTTTCTACAGCTTTAAAAAAATATAATCTGCATTGATTTCTTTTGTATATAATAATTTAACAAAACCTCATGAATTATTAATTTTATCATAGGGAATAAGTGTTTGGAAAGTAAAAGGAAGGAGACAAGATAGCAATGTTTACAAAAGCAATGCTCGTATATGCAAATGGATTTTGGAAGCAATGTTTCTGTTACAGAACTAGATTGTAGTTTTTAGAAAAAAATTGTAAGTATTTAAAGAGGCTTTTAATCTTTTGGATGTGTCTTAATGTTGAAATACCTTCCAAATAATATATTTTATGTGAATTCAGTTCTGTAAGTATTAGTGATTATTAGTTACTGTAATTACATTCCGTAAGTTTCATGAAGACAGGTGGACCAGTGAAAACTGCACCGTGAGAGTTACCCTGACAGAGGATTTACTCTGTTTGGATAAACAATTGCAGGATGAGTTTATGTTGGAACTAATTAACAATTGTAAGAGACTGTCACAAGAAAGTGTTATTAATCCTGAGGATTGCAAAATTTCATGATCCTTCTTGCTTTTTAAAATTGATAAGTACATCTCAACTTTCAGTGGAGCTCAAGCCTAGAAACTTCTGAACTTATTTGTTAAAATACTTGAGCCATGTTTGTGATGGATTTTTGAGAATGAAAAGAGAAAGGAAATTGGATTATTTTTTTTGCTACATCTTACACATATTTTAATGCTGATGTAGGTGTGTAAAAGAAAAGCCTTCACTAAGGAAAAGGCCTTAGAGAGGAGTCTGACTTCTGCTTTGTTGAGTTCCTCAACTGAATTTGGACATAGAATCCATTTGGTCTTGTACTTATACCTAGAGGCGTTTTAATCACATTAGTTTTCTACAATGGAATATTATAGTAGATAATTTTCATTTATCGTGGGAAAAAATAATGAAAAAATGACCACCAGATCCTAGGAGAAGCTTGACATTTCAGTAGGGTATTAACAGGCAGAGGATATGCTCACGGGAAAGGTGCAGATAACCTGTTTAGATGAGATGGGGAAAATTACCTGGAAGGAAGGTCATCCCATGGTATCTTAACTACTGGTCCAGTCAGGCTGGATAAAAACCTCGTCTTGGGTGAGTGCCTCTGAGTGATTATGTAAATACCCATTATGGTTATAGGGAGGTTTCATCTGAGCTGAGAGCACTGTTGAAGCTTTGTTATTGACAAAAGTCAGGGAGGTACAGTTAGTGTAAGTTATTCTTTTTGATGGTTTCTCATTATAATAAAACGTTATGAATTTTTGCTGGGGCCCACAGAATACTTGAGTTTTTGAAATGCCAAGTTTACCTAGGATCATGGAAAAGATCATGCAGGAAGCCTGGAGGGTACTGTATTATATAACTGTGCAGTTATATACACTTACATAAAGTGTAGAATGAGTTGCAGTGTTTTTATGGGGTGTAAAGTATTGATTTGGGATAGAATTGTGTGTTGATGCCTTCACACTTGAAATGGAGAAAAACATCTGAGAAAACAATTTGCATGTTTGTTAGTGTATACATTTTATATAAACAACTGAAATTTATTTCCAGAAGACAAATTGCATTCTTCTAAGTGTAATGTAAGATTCTGAGACCCATTCAGTTAAACAGAATTTAAAATTTTACCCTGTTTATATGGAAATCAGTATCTCATACCTGAGTCTGAGTGAGGTTGAAATCTCAACCTCCCCATACAGAATTTCTTTTTGTGCTTTAAACTAAACTGGAAATTTTTCAAAGCTGTGACAGAAAGATGACAGAAAGACTAGGCATTTGTCTGGAGCCGAGCTCAGGGGGCCCCTGATTTCTTTTGGGTTCTCAGTGAAAAGTCTTGTGTTTGTGTTCAAAATCACTTTACTTGTTACAAACAAACAAAAAACCCCATACCCACTAGGGGGTTTTGTCTGTCTTGCATTGTTAGGTTTAATGTCATTTTTGTGAGAGGAAGTTTTCCATCTCTTTGCAGCTTTAGAGTTTTATATTGTATAGATTTTGTTGCTACATCGCAAACTGTTACTGCTTAATTGAAAAAGTTTCACCAGTTTTGCAGTAGCAAATATGGAAGGTTTGACAAAGTTCACTGTACTGGAGAAATGATTTTGTAAAAATTCTTTATCCAGCTTTTAACTTCTGTTTAGACAATAGACTTGTTGATCAGAACTGAATGGTGTGAATTTTATTTGCAAATCTGCAGCTCTTTAAACAGTTTTTACATTTGGAAGAAAAAAATCATAATCAAATGTTGTCTTTGATTTTGAACAAACTGGAGACTTAATTCAACCAATATAACTTTTAGCTTCAGAAACTGCTTATTTCTTGCTTTCATAGCACAGTTAAAAGAAAACTTTGTGATATAGCAGCTGTTTTGTGGTTGTAATCATTTCCCCTTTAACTTACAAATTCTCTTCAAGCTTGTGAAATTATAATGCACATAGATCAATACTCTGGAGTTCTTTGGGCTGGATTGATTTCTTTCTCATGAGATTTACATTCCACTTGTTATCAAAAAACACTTTGTCCCTATGAAAATGGTGCCATTGAATGGCATTTCCATATGAAGTGAAGGGGATATCAAATGCTGGGATTAATTTGGGCTCTAAGATGGCCTGTACACTTTCAATTAATCTGCAACGCATTTGTTATGCAGAAGCATGGGAAAATGCTGATCTTTTAAGAATGACATGACCACTGTGTTGCTTTTGGCCTGATTACTGAAGCTACCTGTTGAGTACAATAATTACAGTATGTTTTCTTTGCAGAACTAGTTTCTGCTACTTAAAACCTAATAAGGAAAAGCTGACCCTTGCAGACAATATAGAGCTTTTATATTATCTTCCCATTCTGATGAAAGTGCTGTTTTGTGAAAGATACTGGCAGTTAAGCTTGTAGGATAAAAGTAATGAAAAGAGAAAATAAAAAAAACCTTTATTATTAGAGCTGCAGAGTCAGTTGAGACTTTTACTTTAGCTTTTGACTTCGAGAGATATGCTCTATTTATGAAAAAGTTAAGGGTTCTTATTTAACAATTACTCCAGCTTTTGGTTTGTTGGTGGGGTTTTTTGGTTTTGGGGCTTGTTTGGGGTTTTTTTGGCTGGTTTTTTGCTTGTTTGTTTTTTAATTTAAATGTGGTGTTGGTTACTAATATGAAGACTGCTTATTGTTCCTTCAAATTAAAAAAAGTACATTAGGAAGCAGGTTAGTAAAAAGCCATTTAATAGATGTACCTTGAAGTTCTTTTATAAATTACTATATTTTTCATATATGCAATCTGTTGTATTGATATAGACAACACAACTTACACCTGACTTAAGGTAAAAGCTTTCTTTGCATATGTTGAATTTTCTGGTCAAGGGCATTTGAAATACAAACTTAAATCAGTAAACAAGGATGTGATTTATATATTTTTCTTTTTAATTGCTGGATCCTTAGTGTAAGATGTGGTTTTACAAAAGAGTTCGGTAAAATCTGAAGTGTGTCTTGACTGTGTGACAACTTACATTATGGTTTTAGGCCATTTGAAGCTCAGAGAATGCTACTCTGATTTATCGTATAAATTATGATTTATCGTATAAATTTACTGGGTACAAAAGCCCATTAAAGGGTCTATACCCTTGCACAAAAATATTTTCTGTATTGGGGAATGTTAATTCAAGAACAGATTAGGTATTTATTGGAAGTCGATAATCTTGAGTTTCAAAAATATTGGGTAGACTTCATTGTTGTTAAAATCTGAATTAAAGTAAATGGATTAGGATTTCTGAGGTGTGCATGTCCACCTCTGATTCTTCCTGTAAAATAGCAGTAATTACTGCTAAGACTTCAAGTGGCAGAATCTAACTGATTTTTACTTTTAAGGTAGTAAAGCTCATCTGAACCATGAAAATACTGATTTGGGCATAACCTGTAATATTTTCATCATCTGCAGTTGTCTCGCATCTGAGAACTTGAGTGTTGTTAGCTCTGTGTCAGTCAAATCCCTTTTATCAAAGGTATCTCAGTTGTTTCCCAGTCAGGCATCACTCTTGTGTCTGTACTTTTTGGCATTTGCTAAACTAGTGGTCATTATGGCATCTCTTGATCTGTAGTAAAAAAGGTAGTTTCAAGAAGGGGAGATTCCATGTCAAGGACGACAGTATAATTTTGTCACTTTAGTTGAATGTTTAATTTTAGCAATATCTGAGGAAATGATTCTACAAAAGGCACTGTGCCTGATCAAATGTAAAGTCTGTTTACAGTTTAAATTCAAAAACTGATTTAAACAATTCATCATTTCAAAGGCTGTCAGGGAATTTCTGTCTATGGGACTGTAGATAGAAGCTGTCTTGCTTATTCATTTTCCTCAGGAAAAAACTATTTTCCTTGTTACATTTTTTTAATATACATCTAATCTATCTCTTTCGTGTCTCCACACCCTTGCCCTGGAAACTAAAAAGTTTAAAGCTTTAATGCCATGAGCAGTTTTATCAAGTGTAAATCCAAGTTGGCACTGAGTGGCATCGTTCCACCTTCTGCTGCGAGTACATAACCTGCACTGTTTCAACTACTATTACAGTTTTTAAAGATCAGCGATGGATCTAAGTGAAAATAGTCCCCTTTTATTCTGCATTAGTTTACAGCTGGATCAATTTGCTGGCCTGGTTTCCCATGCATTTGTGTGAGTATTTGTGCCAGCATAAGGGAAGGAGCAAGAATCCACACCTTTGTTATGGGGGAAGGCCATTTTGGCAGCAGAAGTGTAGGTTCACAGCCAGTAAACTGTTTGTGGAACCATGACATAGAAAGACTGCAGTTCATTTTGCTTTAAAGATAAACTTAAGTAATGGTCAAGATAACTTGATTTTTCTGATTTGTGTGTTACTAAATAACTGAATTTTGAATGTTGAGCAAACACTGTTAGAATTTTTGTGATTAAGTAATTCTTTGTCGCTGTTGTAAAGTGATTTGGGAAAAGTTGATGAATGGGCTCCTATTTGTAACAAAATTAAATGCGTGTTTATGTAGGATGAAACCAAATTGATGTCTATCCCATAGTGAAAGTTTCAGGGAGGAAATCTTATGAATCCAGCATTTAAAATTGAAGTTTTTTAAATGTCAGCTTGTGAGTATTGATGAAGTGGCATTTCCGTAACAAAATGATTGTTGCTTTGAATGCTTTTATTATTGCATAACTTCTGATTCTCTTTAGAAAGAACCTACAACTTTTGAATTCCATTCTTTGGCAAAATTAGTTTGTAATAAGCATGGGATAACGTAGACTACAGACAAGAACATTTGAATTGGGATTGTGGCAATGTCAGCTAACTATCAGTCTGCCTTCCCTGTGATAGTTGTGTGTGCCATGATTCTATAATTGTGAATAAACAGACTAGGAAAGGACCTTAAGAGGTTATCCAGTTGATTCCTTGCCTGCACAGGATAAATTATACCTATCACTTAACATCTGATCTTACCAGATCTGTTCTCAGTAGTAGCAATTCCAGCCTCTCTGAGTGTTTCCTCCACCCTTGTCATTAAGGGTTTACTCAGTATGTGTCCATGTTATGACTACCCTGCTTATTGATTTGCCACAGTTGAAGTCTGTCATTACTTAATAATGGCAGAACCTAGAGAATAATTGTCCCTCTTCTCTTTGCAGCTGGTTCTTACGTACTTGAAACTATGTTAGGTCCACACTCAGCCTTCTGTGAACAGCTCTGTTTCTTTTGGTGTATCTAGTAGTCAGCCTGGCCTGCTTTCTAGACCTGTAATTGTTTTCTTGCTCTGCTGTGTGGTCTCTGTTTTACCAATAGGCCTGTTTGTTGAAATCTGGTATTCAGGATGGTATTGTAAGCTAGCTGAGATCATGCTAGCAGTGGATTGAGAGAAAGGAATATGTTCATGACTTGCTAAAAGTATGTCTGTCCATGCTGAACAGATACATGCCCTTTTTTGCACATGTATTTCATTCTCATGCAATAACTGAGTCCTTCTCTTTTGAGCTGCTACCTACTATTTCCCAGTTCTGTATATCTGTAGTTGATTATTTCCTTGTAAATGAACTATGTTGTGCTTGTCCTTGTTTAACTGTGTTCTATCACTTCCAGATAGTTTTTGTCATCTGTCAAGACAGCACTGAATTCTGATCTCCTCTTTGCATATGTACCCCTGTCTGTTCTAGTTTTCTTGTTGTCTGAAAAATGAAATATTCAGTAGTAAATTACCCAGTAAGTTCTGAATAAAGCTTTGCGTACCTTCACTGAAATTACTTTGGTTTTATAAAAGCTGCTCTGCAGTTATGATTTTTCCAGCTCTATCAGTTCCAAGAATATGTTACTTAACTTTATGATAAATGTCTTGAGAGTTAAATTTTATTAGGAACATAGATTCATAGAATGATTTTTGTTGAAAAGGACCTTTAAAGATCATCTAGTCCAACCTCCCCAGCCATGAGCAGGGACAATTTTCACTAGGTCAGGGTGCTCAAAGCCACCAGGAGTCAAGAGATGACATGAACCAGATGCACTACTGCTTCTCAGAGTGAAAGTAGTTCCATTTGAGATGTCAGTGTTGGTTATGGCTTCTGTTTTCTTTCAGGTGTGTAGAAATACATGTAAATAGGTTGACTATACAGAATTAATCTAGGAAACAGTGCTGAGGTGATTGGATTGCAATTTTTCCCACTTGTTCTCAGCAACATTATTTCTGTTGGCTTGAATACAATTTATAGAAGTTTCCTAATGGTTGCCTTCTTTTTCCTGCATCAAAAATATTGCCAGTATATTCAAAAACCTCACTAGAAATTGTTACTTCAACTTCATTGACTGATGTAGCTGAAATCTGCTGTGACCAGTTTAGTCTGTTCTACAGCTGCAGTAGGTGCTCATGGAAGGCCTGTCTGCTCAGTCTTCCTGATTCCCTTGCCTAAAACAGACTCCCAACATGACTGAGGTGCCTCCCCACTGTGTTAACAAGTGCAGATAAATTCTCCTTTAACATATGGCATGGTAAACCAAGTACATAGAGTGTACAGCAAACCCACTTTTCTCTGCAAATGGTCTGTGAGTAGTCTTTCTGCCCCTATGGATAGTCCTAGCAAGTCTTAAGCTGATAATATTACATGAGTTGAGTCACATCCATATTTGTTCCTTGGTTTATGGCTGTTAGTAAATAGTCTGCTGAGCCTCAGAGGCGTCATTCCATTTGCCAGCCTTTTGTTCTTGCTGGCTGTGATCTCATCCCATCATTCCCGTATCCTTGTCCAAACTGCTGTTGTTTAAAGGTTGCTCTGAGCTCTTCTCTAATTCATTGATTCATCTAATTCAGTAGATTTGTAAACTGGTTAGGCAAGGATGCTCTTCCTTTCTTTTGCGAACTGAAGTTCACCATTTGCACGTCATTGTGCAATATGTATTTACATAGTGGGTTTGGGTTTTGGGGTTTTTTTTGTTTGTTTTTGGGAGTTTTTTTGGTTGGATATTTGACTGTGGCATTAGCAGTGGTATGGAGAAAACGAAGATTTAGAAATTATTATTACAAGATTTTACAAATTATTTACGAATTACAAATTATGTGGTAATTGTATACAAAACTGTTGCAATTTTTTGAACTTTATCTAATGGAAGCCTTGTTTCCTCTTTAGTCATAAGCATAATCTGAGTATCAGTAATACAAGATAAAGAGTTTAGCCAAAGGACTGTAAGGTATGATGGATGAGTCATTTAATGGTTGGGGAATTTAGTGACTGCTAATGCAGTCTTATTAACCGGAATTTTTTGATACTGTGTCTGGGCAAGGTGTAGTGAAATTTGTGATTATTGTATTAGGATTTTCTATAAGGAATGTACAAATGTTCATATATGCATGTGTCTGAATGAGTACTGTGTAATTGCCCTAAGTATTAGAACATCATGCTTGCTTATTTAGATGTGGCAAATATTTTAAGCCTGTTTTTAATAGGTATTTGCCTTTAGGGGTTCCAGGTTTCAAAATGGTACTTGTATTATATATTATAGTAAATTTTTAGTTTTAAAATATACAATTGTCTTTCTTTTCAGTTGTTCTGACTGGCTCATAAGCTTTTGCCGAAGAAAGAAAGAGCTGAAGGCTCGCACAGTGTGGCTTGGGTGTCCTGAAAAGTGTGAAGAAAAATACCCCAAAAATGCCATAAAAAATCAAAAGTACAACATCTTTACCTTTATACCTGGGGTAAGGCTATTAAACATTTTTTGGCGATGGGCTGACTGTATGTTCTGTAGTGTTTTTTGACTATTCTGCAAAAAACATAATTTTATTTGCCCAAGTTGTTCTTTTTCTTTTTTTATTTATACTATATTTATATTATATATTTATATTTATCTCAATGTCTTTAATTAAAGTTGACAATTGAGAGCAAGGTTGCTTTTTCATTAAATTTTTCTGTTTTCAAAGGGATATTTACTAAATTGCAAGTGTGTATGATTGAGTGGTTGGAATTCAGTGAAGCTTTAGAAATTTGAGGCGGGTTTCCTTGCACTTTTCTATTCATCATTAGATTTGTAATCCTTTTTTAAAGAAGAAGCACTTCTACATGCAAAGCACTGACTTAAATTGAGAGGAGTCGAAAATTGCAGTTTAGTCCCATGGATATTTTCTCATACTCCTTGCCATTGAAAGCATAATAAATAATGTATTCTGAAATGGGCAATTCCTTAAAGGACAAAAACAACTAGCCTCTTCAATTTATAAGACAAGTAGGCCTAGTTTGGTGCTTTTCAGAGTTGAATTTGTTATTGCAGTTTTAAAAACAGCGAGGTCCTTTCATTTTGAATGCAATTCTCCAGGAAATACTTTTGTTGAGGAGTGGAAAGTTGACATTTTTTTCACTTTTTCCTAAGAAGCCATATTACTCCTTAATTTCAACTTTTTGCCTGTAATATTCACAGTGTATATGAAGACAAAAGAGACATTACAGTTTGTCCAGTTCATACTTTTAAAAAAACTTATAATGAAATTATAATGAAATATAGTAACATTATATTGAAATATAGTAACAGCAAAGGCATCTTTTGGAACTTCAGTAGTTAAAACCTAAAAATGTATGCTGCTGTGATAATTTAAATTTTAATATTACTCTTTTACTCATACTTATTAATAAAACCCAAGAGTCCTGTGTCTTGTTCTAGAAGCTGAATGTTTTGTACATTTAAATACAGACATGCTTTGTCTTAAATTTTTTATTTAAGTGATCATACTGGTTTATAAGAGTATTGATTCTATTCTTCTGGCCTCTTTGGTCCAAAGACTGACAGGTGTTTTCTAACACATTTCTTTATTAGAAAAAAAAAAAATTAATGGCCTTGTAATTAAGACTGATCTCCTGTCAGAGAAATAAAATGTGACTTATCACATGTGGATAAAATATTCTCATCATTATTGGACAAAGCAAATGTTTTCTTCTGAAGTTTAAATTATTAAATACACTGAAATTGGTTAAACCACGTATGCTTTCCTAAAGGTCACAACATTCATTAAGCATATAGTAAGCCATTGATTATTGTGACTAGAAATCTGCAGTGTAGATTACAAATCCTAAACTAGATTCATGTTTCCTATAGGGATCAGCCATGGTTTGAAATTCCCTGTTGAGAGAGCATGTTTGTTCTTTTTTTATCTTTTAAAAATCTTGCTTTTACAGTATAGGCAGAATCAGTGTTTTATTTTGGTGGTAGTATTTAAAAACTCAGTACTAACTTCAAAATTAAGTGACATCCTAAATATAAAGCCCAATAGTTGGTGAAAATTAAGTGTTTTCTAATTTTAGTTTTAGATATAAGTTAAGACTTTTCATTGATTAGAATACTGTGTATTCTAGCTATCTCTTTTCATGTTTTCCTACTAAAAGTAGTTTGTAGGAAACATCATGTTTTTGGTTCCAAACCTGTAAATATAACTAAGTCTAAATATTGACTCCAGTGATCTACTCTGGTTTACCTTTTCATAATGTGAAGTTTTCTCTTATATCTTTTTTTAACATTGCATCTGGCAATAGGTAATATTCAATGATTTCATATCCAAATACAAACTTAAAATAATGTTTAGATTAACAGAATTTCACTTACTGGCTAAAAGAGCTGTAATATTTCCAAATTGTCATTTAATTTCTAGATATTTATACAAAATACTTTCTGCTGCTGCCTTTACACCAGTCAGTTAAGGTTCTGTTTATGATTTCATGTGTATCTTGATACACCTGCTTAGGAATTTTGTTAGAATTTCCATTAAAATTATCTTCTGTGAAGGGAAGGTTTTGAAGATACCTCTCCTGAACTTCAAAGCAGTAGTTTTATTAGTTTTATGTAGGTGGAGACTTCTCAATTTGCTTAACTAGACTGAAGTGCTTAGCTTTGTATTGAATGAACTCAGTCAGTGGTCTGCCAGGATTCAGAAGATTTGTAGGAAGGTGTTTTTTAACTCCCACCTTCTGCGAGATGGGTGCTCTTCCTGATCTGCACCTCCCAAAGTACTCTGTGGACTTATTTTTTGGCCTGGTGTATCAAGTGTTTGTAAACAGTTAAACATACTACTAGAAATGAGTGTATGAGCTTCATGAGTATTAGCATAAGGTACAGGTTCAGTCTGAATTAGTTTCATTTTGGAAGAATGCTTTGACCCTTCCTGCAACTTCAAATGTGACTTTTTTAGCTTTACAGTTTTGTTGGTAAATTGTGAAATAGGATTCCACACTCTTGAAAAAATCTTAGAGGCTGTTTAGGTAGTCTTTAGGTGAACAGTAATATAGCACTCTTGCAAGAAACTGGTGATTTTGAGGTGGTACTACTACTCTGTTATGCCTGCCTGAAAGACACTTCAAAATGGAGTTTCCTGAATATTGTTTCCTAGTGCATAGGTTTTTCCATAATTGAGTAATAATGTTGGACTTGTAAGAACAATAAATACCAGTAAAATAACTTCCATTTTTGTGCAGAAGTCATTGTAATATTAACTGAATTGTGAGATTAAAAGCTAGAGAGAGTCTTTAAATGTGGCTTTTTGATCTATTTTGAATGTCTTTGAAATAATTGATTATCTGTTTTCTCTAGTCTCAATGTTCCAAGTTCAGTAGCCACTTCTCTTAATCTTGCTGGAGGTGCCATGTTACCCTGGCTTACTAAAGAAATACGTGAAGTCTTTGAAGATACAAAATTCTATAAAATGAATAATGTTCTTAGCACTGTAATTACAAGTAAAGCAGTCTTGAGAACATGTACTTGCTGAAGTGGCGCTTTTAATTACCAAAGGACTCCCTGCATCTGTCGTTCCTTTGGAATATGGGACAATGTATTCTGTGGTGACTTTATTGTGGCTTCACTTAAAACTTGGACAATTACCTTTGAGTTTAGACCAAACCTTCAGTTTATTTAGAAATATCCTTATGTACCTATATTTTTTGCAAAATAATCTTTTGAGAAATTTAATGCTGAGCATTTGAGCATTTCTAAATTACTTCAAAAGCCCATGTTATTCTGTTACAAACTTTTTGTAGTTTACACTTTCTGAAAACTTAAACTGTTGTTTTTGTAAAAAGCTTGTCTTCCTATAGAAACTGAGATTTCCACAGAATAGCCATGTGGAAAGAGAGCAGTGCTGCTTACCTTTACTCACTGGGTGGTTTCTATAGGGTTTATTTTATTTTCCTAAACAACATTTATTCTTGAACATTAAATAGTTTCACTATTTTTAAGAATAGCTGGGAAATGGTAATATAGGAGTGCCTCTGACTTGATGGCAGCTTTTGTCCCTTTGAGAACCAAAGGACTTCAGAAAGAAGGCACATGAGTTTTAGAGCTTCCACTCCTGCAAGAGGAGAAACTTCAGTGGCTGTGTTGAGGAGAGAGCGTGCTGAGGGAATGCTGCCAATAAAAGTGATGAGGAGTTCATGTACATTGTTTTCTGTATGTGCTGCAGACAGGGATGAAGCTTTAGGGTATTCTCACAGTGATGCAAAGCAGCATGGTACAGCCTACTCAGTTTTGTTACTCTATAGAAGGTTCAAATGCCAAAGACTAGGATAATATTTTTGTAAATGGTTTCTGATTTTTTGATGCCAATAATTTTTTTTTTTTAGATATTACTTTTATTTAAGGCCAGGATATAGTAGTGTGTGATGATATATAACATATTGTGCTATATAGGCACTATAATATTGGCATCTATAATAGCATGACATATAATGGTTTTATGTCTACTATCATGAAAAAATGTATTTTATGTATATTGTGAGTACAAATTTTAGAGCATTTATCTATTTTTCTTTTTCATTTTAGGTTTTATATGAACAGTTCAAGTTTTTCTTGAATCTCTACTTCCTCGTCGTGTCCTGCTCACAGTTTGTACCAGCACTGAAAATAGGCTACCTGTACACGTACTGGGCTCCTCTGGTAAACAGAAAAATACTATTAACTAGAAGTTTTGGGGTTTTTTTGATTTCAGATGAAAGGTTCATGTCTATGTACATTTCATAAATTTGCAACTGGAAAACTGCATTGATCAAAGAACATAACAGAAGTAAAGTGCTTATTTGAAATGGTGGTATTTTACATCAGATACTCCAGAAGCTGTTGTTTGATAGGCTTCCCTTCCCCTTGCCTACCACTCTCCTGCCCCACAGGCTGGAAGTCATTTTTTAACCATCTAGTGTGAGCAAGTAGTGCTCCGTTCTGGCTGCTGGTCACTTGGGAGTTTTTAAAAACAAAACAAAAAAACAAACAAACAAAACCCCAACAAAACCAAACAAATAAACCCAACCCCCACAAACAAACAAACAAAAACAACACAACCCCCCCAAAAAACCCCAAAACAAAACAACAACAACAACAACAACAAAAAAACCCAAACAAACAAAAAAACAAACCAAAAAAAAAGAGAAAAAAGCTCCAGCTACTAGAGAAACTTAATGGATAACATAGGTAATTTTTGTGTTAATTTCTTTCAGTTTATTGTTATTTGTTCACTCTTTTGTGCTTTCAGACTAGGTCAGAATTGTGAGCATAAATTTTTTACATTCCTTCTGTACCAATTTTGATCACAACCTTTTCTTACAAAAATTGAGATGAAATATTTTAAACCATGAATAAAACAGGAGGAAATAATGTCTTTAAGTTACTAATTAAACACGCTTTTCCTAAGTGATCACCACCCTACCAGTTACACTGGCTTTCTTTTGATATGTCTTTTTGTTATTGAGCCCTCTGCAGTATTTTCTTGGGAAAATGTTCAAACCACTGACTTCGGACTCAGGTTTCCTAAGGTTTGAAAAAATGTATTCAGAGGAGACCTTTTTGGTAGTCTGCCAGCTGTATGCCCATGATTTGGAATTCTTTTCTCATTGGTAACCAGATCATTACCTTCTCTTTCATCTTCTTGCTGGTCCCTCCATACCAGGTTTAAAGGCAGGAGGAACAAATGCCTTATGTTCTAAACTTATAAAAAAAAAAGGTATTTTTCAGTAGCATTTATTCTCAGTGGTATTCAAGGGAACGGTGACATGCTGACTGCTTGAGTAAAGGTCGTTCTTAACAAGTCAATAGAGTAAATATTCTGGATTGATTTCATTGTTTTAATTGTTGTAACATGTGTCCTTTTAAGTATGGATAAATGGAGAGACTGTCCTGGGTGTTCTTCATACCTCTTTCCAGACAACTTTTTGCTTCTGCTCCAACAGAAAAACACTTTCAAGACAGAAAGCTTGTTCAGCAGTGGGATTTCAAATGGATATTTACAAAGGTCTTTGTCACTGACACAGTAAGAAAAGGCAGAAGTCAGCTTTGTCTGGAAGTTGCTCTCTTCACAGTGAAGTACTGTGTAAAGCTCTGTACATCAGTGGGGTAGTAAGGAAAAAAAATGCTTGTCTTATTCAAGGATATTTTGAATTATGTTTCCCAGTTTTCACATACAGTTTGAAAATACCAATATCTCAATGCTAGTGGTGCCACTTTTTGCTAAACTCACTTGTTTCTACTTTAATAGCATTTCTACTAATGATCAACCTTCAGGTTGAATATAGCTCAGTATCTGTGAAAATATAAAACATTTAAGGCCCATTGGGCTGCTTTTGTTGCTTAACAGATTACTTTGGTTTTCTTTGAAGAGCATGTAACTGCTGATAAATCTTCAGTAATAATCAGAAGAGCAGCTGTGACTTGTATTTTTTCTCAAGATTTTAAAGGAAAATTGTTTGCCCTGATACTTAAAACCAGATGAGTAGAAGTTGACTATTGCTAGTAGAGTTTTGGTTTTTTTGATGATGTATGTGGGTTTTGTGGGTTGTTTCGGTTTTGTTAGGGTTTTCTTGTCTTTGGTTTATTTGTTTTGGGGTTTTTTATTTCAACAGGTTTTACAGCAGACATGATACACTTAGACCAGACTCTGAAGTTCTTAAAACAAGACTATTTTGCTAATTTGTTGTCATTTGCATAGTAGGGAATGCACTTCTCATTTCGACTCCAGCGTACAAGGGTTGTAAAGCATACAAGTATGATTGTAAGCAGTATGCTAAAGATATTTACCTGCTTACAGTTAAAGAAATATGACAGGTTTCTTTTGTAAGATTGGCTTCACAACTTCAGCTCTCCTTTGGAAGAGTATCAAGTTCCTTTGAGCAAATGAGCAAAAAGGGAGGTTTCTTTCTAAAATTGTTCCTCGTAGTCATGGTCAGCTGTACTCAGCTGCTCAGCAAGGTACAGGGACTGCCAGGGGAAATTCTTCCAGTTAGCACCTTGCATTCTGTGTTTTGGTTACTGTCTAGTTAACAAGATATGTGCAAATGGCTAATAATACATTTTTGGGTGCTTCAGGAGTGCCCTTTTTTTATGCTGCTAGAATATCTATACTGACAAAGCACGTGAAAATGCTGCTGCTGGAGAGGGGAAAATCCGACTGCTCATTCATTTATGCCCTAGGGGTGAAGAGGAATGCATTTTGCATGGGCTCTTTTGCGTTCTGTGTAGTTGTAATGCAATTTGTACCTAACAGAAACCTCAACAAACAAGAAGTGTTTGACTATAAGGTCACAACAGAGTAAGCCTTGGAACTTTGGTCTGGAACTGCATAACAGCCCTAAAATCCCCAGGAGGATTTTAGTCAACATTCCTTTAGGAAAGCTCTACGCCTTCACTCCTTTCATATTGCTGGGAGGTTAGGGTAAGGTTGGCATACTGTTGGACTTCTGCAAGAAAAGTCTAATGGCATAAATTTTCTTCTGTTAACTATCAGTGTGTGTCTAAAGCTATATAGATAATCTAGAACCTTATCTGTTGGGGGGTTTATCAATATTTGAATTTTTTTAGCCATCTTACTTAAAATAATGCTAAGATCACTGTACTATTGAAAATTTTAGTTCTCTTTCTCTGATAAAGAAAAACTGAAGTGCTCAGTCTAAGGCAGGAGACACAAACTGAGAAGGTTTAGAGAGGGCAAGAGGAAAGTTATGTGCTTATCCCTGAACTATTCTGTATTCTTTTTAACTTACCATCCTTTGTGGCCAGAGATCATCGTAGTTGAGTGAAGCAGTGGCACTGTCCTGTGAAAGGAGCAGCCAAAGCACTTAGACACTTAGTTTTTCAGAACAACCCCCCTTTTTCTTTGTCAATGTTTGTGATGTATTGCCAAGTAACTTGATTTAAGGTGGCAAAATAAACTAGCCACCCATTTATCTTTTTCTGTCTCTTAGGAAAAAGGCAATTTTTCAACATTAGAATTGGAGGCTTTTTAAATGTTTTTGGTAAGGCCCTAAAATTTGTGGGAGATAGGGAAATATGCTTACTGAACTTATAAAGGCTGCCTTTAACTCATCCAAACCTTTTTCATTTTTTACATTTCAAAATACTATCTTAATTATGTGTATTTGGGAGATGTAGTTACTCTAATTATATTCGTACAATGTGCAAGTATGATATTTTTTTTCCTGGAGTAAACAAAGATATTATTTGAACAAATGGAAGAAAACACATCCAAATTAAAAATGAGTAAATATTCTAAACACACGTTTTTACTCTGCATAGTGTTCATACCTGTCTGTTTCTGTTCTAACACTGAAAATTCTGAATTGCATATTTATATCTTTAACAGGGATTCGTTTTGACGGTCACAGTGGTGCGGGAAGCTGTTGATGAATTTCGACGTTACAAAAGAGACAAAGAAATGAACTCACAGTTATACAGCAAGCTGACAGTACGAGGTTAGCAAACCATTTGTGTAAATCCTTAAAATATCTCATCTTTTTCTTATATGTACGTTTGCAGACTTTCAGTTCAAAGAAATGTCTCAAGCATCAGTATTCAGAATGAAACTGATACTCAGCTAAATAAAGTGTGTGATTTCCCTTAGATGAATATGGTTGTTAAGCTTGATCTTTTTAAGAAGTTCTATAAATATTTTGTTGTTTGTAAAAGAAAGGTGTATGTATATAATTGTATATATTTTTGAAGAATTCTGCTGTTTAGCACCCTTACTTCAAAGTGCAGTTCTCTTCTGAAATTTATATTGAACAGTAACTCAACAACATTGTCAACTATATATCAGGTTTATTTAGTAAATAAGGGATCAGTAAATAATTAAGCTAATTAAAATTCACTAGAACCTTTCAAATTTGGTGGATAAATTCATGTTTGAGAAGAGGAAGATGTATTGTGAATCATCTTCAGTATCAAAAATATTGATTCAATTTTTGCATATAATTTGAAATCTACTTGATCGTGCAGAATCAAGAACAGACAGTTTTCTTTGTAGAAATTAATAAAAAGAGAAATCAGTTATGACTCTTTTTTTTTAAGGAACTTTGAATCCCATGTTGACAATGATTTGTGATCCTTGAACTAGCAGTGTTTTAAGTTGTGTCCAGTTTTAAGAGTGAAAACGTTATTGCTGTCACCACTTAAAATTCAGTTGTACTGCACATTGCCACAAACCTATATGTAAAATCATGAATAGGTGACTGCACCTTTTTCTTAAAATAGGATTCTTTCATAATAAGGCATTCTGAAACTGAAAGATATCATTTTGAGACAAAAACTGGGATTTCTTACTGTGATAAAATTAGACTAAAATGTTGTAGAGGATTTAGGTATTTATGTGCAAATTAAGGAAGTCAAATACTATGCTTCCATAAACTATATTTATAAATGACTTTCAATATAATTACCTAACTTTTAATATTAGTAATATTCTTCATGTGGAAAATTTGGTTAGGCTTACTATACTAACCTACAGATTAGTGGTTTGGAGAAAGTAAGACTTTGTTACTTGTGAATGAACAAACTTGATAATGATTTAATTAAAAGCCTGAAAATTGATGCCACTCTGAAGAGTCACTTTTCAGAGTGGAACTGCACTTTATACTCACATCTTTTTTTTTTTTCCTAGTGATTTTATGGCTTGTGTAGGTTTTACAGTCTTTGATTTGAACCTGTTCTTTTTTTCCATTTCAAAGAGAGAAACTGGCATAGAGAGGTTAAGCAGGTTGCCCTTGTTCAAATTGGACAGTATGAAAACTTTAAATTAACAAGATTAAGTGTTACCCTTAATTTAATCACCTCCGGTTAGTTGTTTTGCAAAATTGTGTTTACTAAAGGGAAATAAACATATTTGTCGCAATAGAAGTTAGTGGGATCTGAATTGTGATTAGGTACTTGAGTAAATGTGGTGTGGATAGGCTGATTTGTAGGCTAATATGATCTTATGCAGAGTTGCAGTAGATGAAAATTGGGAAGTCTGTCACTACCTAACAGGGTTAACTTTAACTTTTGTCTTGGAGTCTTTCTTGGCTGTGGGAAACGCTGAACAGGTAAAACATGTGAATGCTGACTTACCACTTGCATGTTGCTAGTGTAAGAAGTACCAGCTTTTGAAGATGAGGGGGTTCACATTAGTGACTCTTGAAGACATAGCATTTCTTTTTAGTAATTGGAGAACTTGAATATATGTTTGTTCTAATCAGTAAGTCTTAACTTTTTTTTTATAATAATGAACTGTTCTGATTAGGAAATCAAGGGGGAATGGGACATCTCTATTAAATGTTACTTATTTGTACTCGAACAACAGTTGGCCAGATTAATATCCATAGACTAATTCTGATCCATGAGATATCCAGTATTATGCAGTTCTCTATTTTTCATGTAACATGGAAAAGCTCAGTCACCCCTTGGTGAATTTGCTATGTATAACTTTACATTTGTCAAGTAGGTGGACTGCTATACGTGAAGTTTGAATAGTTTCTGCTTTTTCAAGCCTTTATGGCAAGTGATGAAACATGCAAATCAGTAAATGCACTGAATTTTTTTAGTGAGCAAATCAATGAAGTGTACCCCTGTCCATCTCTGTCATGTGATTCTTTTCCCTTGTATACTTGCTTGTGGTACCAAATATCTTAAGGTGTTCAGTGTATATGATGCATTCTGCTGTTTTAATCTTACTGAGATGTTTGCTGCAAAATCTACTTTCCTTTTCTACATATCAAAGTCTACAGATTGTTAATAGGTAGTTTCCAGTGAGCATGCAAGTTTAACTTGGAGGGAAGAAGAATATTTGCCTATAGAATTGAAATTACCTGACTGTTGAAGATTCTGTGAATTTAATTGCCTTTTTCTGCTTCAGAGTGGTTCACCTCTGTATCCTTTTGTAGAGCAGAAACTGCAATGGAAAAAAATTTTAGACCTATGCATGCAGGTTTGGGAGGACTTCTGTTTTGCTTTCTTAAGGAACCATTATACATTTGGGACAGTTTCTTGTCTCCTATACTTAGGTATGACCAGCTAAGTGCCTCTGAAAAGACTCTGCTACTCTGCAGAGGAATCACCTCAAGTTTATGAATAGGCTGTTATCTCTTTCATTAACCTGTGAAGAGCCAATTGGCTAATAAAATTGTAAAGCAGTTTTTTTTCCCTTCCCATTCTTGAAGTTGGCAGTTCTGCCCTGAGCCTTTCATAGTTAGGTTTCTCTGTGCAGTGTTACTGAAGTTTCTAAGAAATAAAAAAGATCAAGAAGAAAACAACTAACTATAATAGTCTTAACAACAAGTGGCTGAAGAGGCAGAAGTGGCCTGCATCTGTCACTTTATCTCAAGATTTTTAACATGCTGCAGAGCTCTCACTTTGCAACTTGCAAAGCAAAAGAAAAATTGAATGACAGGAGAGATGAGTTTAATGAAATAATTCCATCCAGGCTTCAAATGTGAAAGACTTATGTCTTTGCAGTATTCTTAAAGGATGTTAAGGCATGAAGTTGAAAGCATATATTTAAAACTGTGAAATTGAGAAAATATCAATAACTGCTATGCAAGAGAAAGATATATGAAAGCTACTATGTTTCCTTTTAAATTGGAGAATTGAGAAGACTGTTTTGGGGAGCTACAGTGATTTGAATATTTTTTAAAATTATTATTATTATTTTAAATTTTTTTTAGAACTTCAGCTCTCCAAGAACAGGTTATCCTTCTGCTTTTTGAAAAGCCAATTCATTTAAAAAAACCTCATTATATCTGAATCTAAAGGTACAACATTATTGCTTGCCATATTTCAGACTCCTGATGACTTAATTCCTGGTATTCAGACCATTTGGAACAGATATGTTTTTAAAGAATTGTATCAACTTGATGTCACTGATTAGAGGAACAGTAGCAACAACAGAAACAGAACTTAAATTTTAATGTAAGAAAGAATTTGAAATGGAGGCCAAAAGAGAGGAAAAGTCAAGGGGGCTGTTCTTCCACATTTTTGCAGCATTGAGGAGATTGGATAAGAAGGAATGAAGGTTGTCCATTTCACCTTCACAAAAGGAGACAGGTCACAGGATCTCTCTAGAGTTTTTACATTGGTAATTAAAGACTAATCTGAATTCTATATAAGATAGAGTTTGAAAGAAGGACCTAAGGACAGCACTTGCTCTGAAAGCTCAGCATCCTCACTCTGGACTTGCTGTAGCTTTAAGCTTCCCCTCACTGCCTGCCTGCTCGCTCCTCCTCCAGCTCCCCGTTATATTATGTGTACTGTAATTATGCTGACAATTTAGGCTAATAGATACCAGGCAAAACTTTCATATGTTTCTTTACTTTACTAGTGTCTTTCAAGAGTTTTGTATTTTAGGGTTAGGCACAAGCTGTATTACCAACTCCACCAGCAGTACTTCAGACAGTATTTAAAGTATCATGGGTAAGATGTAATAGCAACTTAAAAATAACTTGAAAATCCTGTTTTCAGAAGTGGCTGTTCTTTCATGAGTGGCACTCGTGTAGTGGAGATACTTTATTAATAACAAGAAGTAAAGTTTATAGCCACATTTTGTTTACTTCATTTCTTAATTTTTTGTGTGAGGTACTTGTTAGCACATATGAGGTATTTATTAGTTTCTCAGAGCATTGCAGTTCATTGAAACGGCTTTATCTTGAGAACGTAATGAATTACTACAGACACATTTCAGTGTTCCAGTTCTGCATAATTCTATATGTTGCTGTAGGCAAAAGCCTTGCGCCTCAGTGGACTATAAAGTCTGGATGCGCAGCCACTTCTGACAGCTTTGGACTTTTTATTGGTAATTGCACAGATGGTGAAGTGTGTTTTGCTACAGAGATGTTTTTGGAGAAAAAATAGTTTGCAAAAATAATTTATGCAGTGAATAACATTCAGTGTCTTATTTCTCCAAATGCAGCTTCACTAAGATGTAGTATTGCATTATTTTAATGTTCTCTGAAATGGTATGTCATGAGTCTTATTTTTGCTAGTCTAAAAGAAAGTGTTATGTGTTATCAGAATTTTAAGCCACTTTTTTAATTACTACCACATTCTGCCATTTAGTTGTTAATGGAATATGTCCTGCCATTCAAACTCATTGTAGAATTGTCTTGTATGTCACAGGCCACTTCCTTGTGTGTGAGGATGCACAGGATGCTCTTAACAAAACATGTTAGTGTCCAATAAAGACAGCATTCTGTGCTGTTTTACTAAGCCACCTGGAAAACAGTCTAATAAGGAAACATTTCAATTCATAATGTGAAATTCCTGGAATTGCTAGACTAAGTACAAACAAAGGTGCAGTGTGGGTTCCTGTTGGTGTACTTGACACCCTGAGTCTTTGCTTCATGTCTGCACTACATCATGTTGCAAATGAATGTTCTGCCTTCTCTTGTCCTCTGAGGTTTAGTGTCTTTTGATCTCTACTGTAGATGCTGTTAGAACATGACCGTGGAAAATTGGATTATTTTAGTTAATAAAATTGCTAATAGTTGCATTTGATGAGTAGCTCTGAATGGTTTTGCTCATACACGACTGTATAGGTGGTATAT
Organism: Pseudopipra pipra; assembly: GCF_036250125.1. NCBI lineage: Eukaryota > Metazoa > Chordata > Aves > Passeriformes > Pipridae > Pseudopipra > Pseudopipra pipra. The sequence goes on from NC_087549.1 coordinate 95,908,987, forward strand.
ATCTGAGTCTTGGCACAGCTCATACTAGGATTTTTGTTGTTGTTATTATTATGATCAGTGGATTGATAAACTGATGAAAATTATTAGGGGAAGAATGGAAAACAATATAAGAAATGTTATCCTTTTAGTAAAGCCAACAGACAGAAAGCAAAGTAAACATTACAGTATTTCTTTATATGCTATTCACTGCTAGTCAAAACTTGAGAATTTTTAAGGAGAATTCACAGGCTTGTGCAGTTAAGCAGGGGAAATATGTTGATTTTATATCAGACTATTCTTTTAGTGATTGAGCTTTAGTATTAAGTTACTTTAAATTTAAAAAAAATAAAAATTTGATACCTATGGAAATTAATAGGTGTCAATGTATCTTGAAACTCTTGTAGATTACTGCTGATGTTCTTGCCACAGCTTTATATACCTTCTGTAGTCTTCTGCTACCCCCTTTACCCTCACAAATGTTGAATGAAGACATAATTTGTTTTATATTTGAGAGCAGAGGAGGGAAAGTGTTTTTGGCAACTAGTGTAAAAGGTCACTATCAATAGCAAAGTCTGGCTTTCAGAAGTAACTTTGCATACAGGGCAAACAAACATTGTGATTTTCGTGACATTGCACATTTTACAAGTGCAAATGTCATGGAAAAGTGTATTAAATATTAGCTGTATATCATAGGAATACATTTGTTATTGACTGAATTAAACATAAAATACCTTACTTTGGCATGAAATGCAATTTTAAAGAGCAAGTACTGAAAAAAATTCCTCATATTATGAATCTTACTACCTTTTAATCAACATACATGTAAGTTTATGGAATTCTTTGAGGTTAACTACCTGATCTGTCTTTATTGAGAGTTGCAATGAAAAGGGCTCATGGATTTGGAGCCTAACTTAGGGGTTTTTTTTTGATACTTAGTATAACTTTGAGAGATGATGGTGCATTGACAAATCTACTACTTGTGGTATTTTTGATTAAACTTCAAGCTGATTGCTGCTCCTTCTGTGCTTTTGTGGGTTTTCTGTTTTAATTCATTCAGTTTGATTTTCATTTAGACCTCTACCACTTTACCATATTTTGACATACTTGCTATCGGATACCTGCTGATCGCACACCTGCTGATGGAAATCATGATAGTTTCTGTTGAGAAAGGATCATACTTGTGGGGATGTGTTTCAGGTCATCATGCTATGTAAATATGCATGTGTTTATATACTGAGGGTTTTTTGGGTCTTGGTTGTTTTTAACTCAGAGAAGCAACTTTATTCTGGAACTGTGGCAAGGACTTGGGATTAGAACTCCTGAATTCTAATGAGATCAACAATAACATACTTTGGGCAGTTGCTTAACCTCTCTGTCTCAGTTTTTCAGTCTGTCAAATAAAAATGTTAAAACTTTACAGTCCTACAAATATTAATACCCTACGGAACATATAGGAATTAAATTGGAAAATGTGCTGTGTAGATTTTTGAACGAGTTGTTCATAGCAGTTACTGAATGGGCTGCTTTAGAGAATGAAAAAATCATCTTTTGAAATTTTAGTTTTTTGAAATTAAATCTTCAGGCATTTCTTTTGACTTCAGAGAAATTTACCTCTTTTCTGCTATAATTGCCAATAAGTGTCAGGTGGTGCCAATTACATCAGTAACTTTAGTGGTTAAGAAAAGCTACCTGTTGATAACTGGGCTGTGAATAACAATTCATGCATGTGAGACTGCTCCATGACTGTAAGCTTAACAACTCTTGACTTGTCAGACACAGAAGTGCTGTTTAGTAGGTGATGTGAAAGATTCCTGCTTCCAATTTATAACTCTGTTACTGATACTATAGGTCAGACTTGAGCATCCCCCATACATTTGTTTTTCCTCTAATACTTCTTCAATACCTAATTGCTTACAAAAGTAGAATTTTTTAACCAGTGAGTTATTTATTCAAGCAGATGAAATCTATTTATTAACGTGTTCAGCAAAAATCTGTTTTGTAAAAACTGTAACATTTTCACCAAACAATACCATCTTCAAATAATTAGTGCATTCTGGGATTTATATTCTTATTTGTTATTAATGTCTGCCTAAGTTGATTACATTTCTTCTTTTTTTTTTTAAGGTAAAGTGCAAGTTAAGAGTTCAGACATACAAGTTGGAGACCTCATCATAGTGGAAAAGGTTGATACTTTTAAAATATATTTTAAAGCCTAAAGATTATTAACATGCTAATTATCTTCTGAAGAAAAGTGTATCAAGGTACTTATCTGTGGAGTACTAACTAGATAGTGTTTTAGTTCAAGTCTTATTTGAGAATCCTCAAGGAAGTCTATTTTAGAATTAATTATAAGCTTAATTAGATGTACCCATTTATATTTTATGAATTGGTATATGCTTAAATCTATCTTGTGAAGGGAATACAATTACAGAACTAAATTCCCTGATTTGCTGTGCTGAATGTTTTGTCTGATTACTGGTACCTTCCTTCTGATGCTCAAATCAGTGTTTTTCTGTCTGAAACCTTCAAGGATAAGCTTTATTTATGTGTATGTGTATATATATATATAGTATATAAAATGTTTGTATTATCTAATCATAGTATGTATCTAGCTATATATATATAATTAAGTAATAAGAAAGTTTATATATTTTAAAAAGGGAGAAAAAGCTTTTCAGTTTCATTGCAAATGGTGAGTGAGAGCTGTGAATTCTTTTTCACTCTATGTTAACATGACAATAAAGACTGTTGCTTATTTCAGTTGCCTTTATGGGCTACTAAGAGGTTATTGTGACCTTAGAATTCAGAAGTAACTATTTTTACTTACATTAATTCTGGAAAGGTGACTTACTTTCTGTGTGCCATCAAGTAATTCCCATCACACTTTCTGTTAGAGAGTTAGTCCATGGAGATGCTGGAAGGAGGCACCTTGAAGCTTGTATCTGCTTTTACTTGTTTTGGAAAGCTTCTGTTTCCTTTGTTTCTTCTGTAGTCTAAAGAAAGAAGAATACACCCAACTCTAATTTGGTTTGCTGCTCTCGGCTTAAAATATATATTTTTCCATGTTAGTTTGCATTATTTCTTGCTCTTTTTAGCTTTCTTTTTGCCTGCTCTGTGTACCTTTATATCTTTTGGGACCTGTCTGGGCAGCATATACTAGCATCCACAAGTTAGGCACTAATATGTCTGGCCTTCACATCTATTTTGCCTTACCCCTTGCTCTCTTAGAGTGCAGTGGAATCAGCTTGCAGGGGCTTGCTTGCACCTATTCCAGATTTTCTAGGAGACTGAGAATTAGATATTTGTTTTGATTTTTATTAGGGAGCTTTTTTTGGCCTCTTTAATCTCTATACCTGAAATTAATTATTATAGAATATAGAGATAATCTGCCTTCCCCAAAATTTACTGAGATCCATCTGTCTGTTAGATTATACTAGAATTTGAAAAACTTGAGTTACTTTGGAGATCCATCTGTCTTGAATGAGGTGGGTCATTATCTATTTCAGAATTATTTGCAGTAGCTTAGAGCTCATATGTTGTGAGTACCTGAAGTTTCTAATGAAAAAAAAAAAGTAATGTTTAAGGATGTAGGGAAATAATGAGTAGTGTGCTTTTTGATGGAAGATCTTCCTCTGGTATCTCCATAAGATGCATGCAATTGTTTGAATGTTGTATTTCAGCTTCAAATTCCCTACTGTCCCAGCAGAGCAGCTTTTTTTTTTTCTTTTGAGCTATCTGGGGTGCTTTCAGACTAATGAATTTGAATGTTTTCTGGTTCTTTTGAGAAGTGTATTTTGTTGCAGCAAGCAATTTTCAATTTCAGAGTATGACTCTTAAGCCAAAGAACCACTCAGGAGTGAAATGTTCAATTGCTCACTCTAATGGCAGAGGAACAAGTTAACATTGTATTTGACTGGTAGATGCATCAACAGCATTTCTGCAGTGAAATTAATGACTCATTTGAGCTGAAGATCCATATGTTAACTAGTGACTGCATCACAAATACTAACAACTTAAGTGAAAGGCTTTTCTAGATTTAAACCTTGAATATCCTCTGATTATTGTCTTTTTTTAAATAGTCCTAATTAATTTCAAAGTATCTCTTAAGTGACTGTAATGTGCTTAAAACAGTTTAGTTTCAAGTAATATATCTATTGTTCCAACTGAAAATTTTGTAGTGCACTATTCCTAGGGCAGAAAGAAGCCTGAATAGATGAAAATATTGCCTGTTTTTTAAAAGCTAAAAGACATTTGTATATGGAAGCTGAAAAATGGTCCCCTGCCTCGAACAGGCAAGCTACTTCTAGATGTTCTCCTTGTTTTAAGACAGATTTTTAGTTTCCAGTGGGAGCACAGATATGCGGAGTGATCCTAAATAACACAATTGAAGGGAGGAGTTGATGGGTTCAGATATTGTTATTTAGACACTGTAGCATATTGACAGTTTGGAATATGTTTTGGAGGTGTGAAGAGTATATAAAGCAACACTTTTAGTTAATAATAACTACACATTTATGTAACAACCTTTAATAGTAACAACACATAGTAGTGTTTAAAAACATGCAGAACCATAATGCTTTATCTTAAAACCTTGAGAGTTTTTCTTGGAGCTGTAAGGGGACACAATCGGGTTTTTCTTAATCTCTGGTGTAAAATGAAGTTAATCCAGTATTTGCAAGGATTGCAGCTAATGCTAGCATGCAGTATTGCACAGCATGCAGATCCAGGAAGACAACTGGGAAGTGCCTCTTCCATTTATAACTCAGAAGCAAGCAGGAATATTTTAGTCAATGAGAAAAGTAGACAGTTCATTGCATGACATGAGAAGAAAGGACAGTAAATGCAAAATTCTGAGGGTCTGTAGACATTGGCAATTAAGGGCAACTGGAAGACTGACGGAACTAGAAAAGCTTATGTAAATAACAATTTCATGATAATAATGTGCAAAAAATGCAAAAGAAATTTGAAAGCTATTAAAAGCCATATTTTTCAAGTGAATATTGTAGCCTGTGCTGCAGGGAAGTATAGGTGTGTTTATGGGTCTTGTTTGCCAATCTGGCTAGTATTCCTGGATGACAGAGTTGCTCATGGGAACCCAGCAGCGGGGGAAGCACTTACCTTATGTTGACCATTGTCTTGCTGTAGTTAGATCTCTAGGACTGAATATGTAAGTCTGCAAACAGTGAGATAAATGGAAGCCCTCCTTTTCTGGAGCTCTATTTCTGCCTGGATTTAAGCAAAACAACGTATTCAAGTCATTTTTGTGACTTATATATTCAAATTTCAGTATATATCAATAAACATTTCTAGCTTCATCTCCATGGTAATTGAGATTACGTAGTTTCTTCATGGGTTTCTGAATGCTTGAAGTTATATGTGTTGTCATTTTAACTTGTTCTACTTTGATAAATATGACATGAGAGGGCTAACATGATTGACATATTGCTGCTGTTTGTCTGTGACAATGTACAACAGAATTTCATTTTCTCCATAATGAGATGTTAAAGATTTTTGTAGCATACTTGCCATCTGTTTCTGTATAGTCACTCTTTTATAGAGACTAGGTATGTCTTTGCAGGAGTATCTTTGCTCTTCAGTGTCAGCAGTAATAATGACAATGTTTTTTGATATCTACTACTCCTGCAGTATCTTTCTGCCCACTTACAAAATATGAAAAACCCGATGATAAACAAGATGTTGGTTTTAAATACTTTAAAGACAAACCGGTCTCTAGCCTTCACTACATAGTAGGATACATTCACATACGTTTTTGCAGAAAAGCTTACATTATTTTACAGGAAAGAAAGAGGAGCAGAGAGAACATAAAAGGAGGCAAAAATCAATATGCATTTTTTCTGTTAAAATAAGAAAATATTCACATGACTAGTTGGATAGCAGTCTGTCATGGAGGCAGTGGGGGAAGGAGTTGCTGATCTCTCTCTGGTGATCAGTGATAGGACACGAGGAAGTGGAATCACAAGAACATGTAGTGACAGTACAAGGGGTAATGGCTTTACACTGAAAGAGGGTCTATTTAGCTTAGATAGTAGCCAGAAATTCTTCACTATGAAGGTGGTGAGGCACTGGAACAGGTTGCCCAGAGCAACTGTGGATGCCCTGTCCCTGGAAGTGTTCAAGGCCATGTTGGATAGGGCTCTGAGAAACCTGGTCTAGTGAAAGCTGTCCCTGTCCATGGCAGAGGATTTGGAACTAGGTGATTTATAAGGTCCCTTCCAACCCAAACCATTCTGATTCTATGAATGAAGCTGTGTCAGGGAAAATTCTGGGAAAAGACTCTTCACTGAGAGACTGGTTGATCACTGGAACAGGCTCCCCAGGGAAGTGGTCATAGCCCCAAGCCTGTCCAAGTTCAAGACGTGCCTGGATTATGCTCTTAGTCAAATGGTTTAGTCTTAGGTAGTCTCCAAACAAGCAGGGAGTTGGACTCTGTGATCCATATGGGTCGGGTCCCTTCCAACTTGAGCTATTCTATGATTCTGCCCAATTTTGTCAGGCATAAAGTACCTGAATCTTGAATAGCGTGTACCAGGTGACTATTTCATTTACTGAATGGGAAACATGTCCTCTGGAAGCTGGTAATCACTATAGAAACTTGATGCCTTATCCGTATTATTAGAATTTCTGTTTGATTTGGTATTAGATCAGTTGACTGTTACTTTTGCAAAATTTTTGAATGTTGGTCAAGTGTTTTAGCTTGTTTACAAGTAACTGGAAGTTTGTAGGCATGAAGTCAGTAACCTGAAACTTGTGTAATGGATTTATGTCAGAGCTGGCAGGGAAGCTGCAAAAATGTATAGCTAATCTATATGAAGACTGGATATCTGTTTAATTGTTATTGTCATTTAAGGACAGAATTATTTAATTTTCAAGTTGCCTTTTCCTTTTCCTCTTTTTTCATCTAATAGGTGCATAATAATATAGTTTAAGGTTAATGTTTTTACCGCAGTTTTTTCTGTGTATAATTATTATATGTTATGAGGCAAGATGCAAAAAATTGCTGTACTAGTTGCAGATGAGCAGCCTCTTCAAGGTGAATACTGCTGGCATACAGACAAGCACATGAATTTTATTTTTATTGTAAAAGCGCAAAGAGTTAAAATGGAAATTGCTGCAAATCAGGAAGTATTCGTGCATGGAAATGCATAGTTTTAAGGTATGCAGAGGGTTTTTTGCTACCTACAAAAGATTTTTAGGTAAACTAGAATGTGCGTCTATTTTCTAGTGTTTCCCAAATTGCTTGTTTTCCAAGCATCATTTTTGCTTATGATGGTATCATCTCTGTGGCCCTTTGTGGCCCCTCTCTACTGAAGTGCCCATAGCAGATACAGTTATAGTTGCTTCCAGTCCCATTTCTCAATTGGTGTCCTTGAGAGTATGTTGCAGGGAATGGTAAGAAGCACGTGCCTCCCAGAAATTTAGAGTTTACATCATCTTATTTTCAAAGCTAAGCCCATAGTTATATGGACTCTGGCAGATCCATTCAGATCACACTATTCCAAGTGGCACTGTTGTGGCTGCATGCTGATCTTGGGAAGGTTTCTTTGGAGTGATGGAAAACTTTGCCTATAGTATCCAGGATGTTTTCGATCAGAAATAATATTGCTATGTGACTGAGGCAAATGTTAGAGTTCAGCATTACATACAGGGAAGAAGCATCAGCTTCAGTGCTGTTGTCTGGTATAAATACATATTTATTCTCCATTGTGAGTGAGACTGAATTTTTTCGCACTCTGAACTGATTTTTATGGATAGTCAGGCATAATATTTTGGAGGTCCCACACAGAGTGTCATACCAAGCAGTGTTTATTTATCTTGATGGATGTATTTTGAGCTGTTTTATTGGAGGGAACTGGGAGTGTATGTATTTCAAATATTTTTCTTTGGCTTGGAGTGATGAAAGCAAAGTGCAGCTTTCAATTAAAGTAAAAGGTGGAGGGTTAAAAATAAAAAAAATACATATCTGGTTTCAAATGAAAGCAGTTTGAGAATGGGTTTCTTTCTGTTTATAGCAGTGTTGTATCCTTAATCGTTGAGATGGAGGACTGGTTGACTCGAATAAGCAAAAAATACCCCTCTGTCTTTGTGCTGATTCCTCTACAAGCTTTTTTGAATGTTTGCTAATGCCATGGTTTGGGCTTTTCCTGGGATAAGAGCTTTCAGGGCTGCTCCATGCTGAATGCACTTGCATTTCATGTAAATATAATTTTGAAGCCATTATGTTTTTCTTTGATAGTTGTGTCTTTGTAATAATTCATGCCTTCCACTCTGATTCAGTGAATCAAGGTATTGTGATTAGGATTATCCTTATAAAATTTACAGACAGGACTGTGTGCTGCATTCAGTATGTGAGATACTCCAGTGCTTAATGCCTTCAGCTCTTCAGGTTAGCTTGACCTCATCTGCATCGCTGTTTCTTCTGTACAAAATAATTAACCAGTTTTCTGTAGCTGGTAGTTAATGCTCAAAATACAGCCACAATTGAATTATTATTGCTGTATGAATTTTGCAGTTTGATTATAATTGAAGTGTGACATAGGTAATTATTGAATAGTTTTGAAATGCTCAGATACCAATTTGAGCCCCTTAATTTTTTATGTTTAGTAAATTTGGTCAGTTTTTTAAGACTGAATTCTGAGGTTCATGTATGCCGTGGTCGGCATTCTCACTATATATATTTTTTTTTTCCACTCAATTAGACAGTAGAGCTCTTAAAAATTAAAAGATGATGACCCCAAGATATGCAGTGGATTTCAAGGCAATATCAACCAAGTATAAAGGGGAAACCTGAAATTTATTCTCAAATGGGGGTACTGTCTATATGAAAAATATTTATGCGCTATATCCTCTTAACAAGTAATCAGAAACAAGTATTAGGAAATATTTTTATGCATGAAACTTGTAATGTCATTGCTAACTGAGATTTTTTAAATTGGTTAAAGATAGTCTGTAAATCAAATCCAAATCATTCTCTGTCTGTAACTTCAATATCAAATTGTACAGCATGTGGTGTACTGGACATAAGTTGTGATGAAAGAAATTGCAATTCAGTACAGCATCTTCTCTAATTGCTCTGTCCGCTCTTCACTCTGGTCCCTGTCGACTTCGTATGTTGCTTTTTATCTTTCCAGTCCTGTATCTCTTTCAGGTTTTGACATGTTGGTTATTTTTACTTCTTCCAGTTTTTCATTCCTAAACCCTGTGTTGGCAATGTGTATCTAGTGCTGGTAAATGCCTTGAGAACAAGTGGAGGGAGAGCTAAGGATTTGGGTAGCCATGTAGCAGATAGCATGTGTGGGGGGGAGGGTGGTATTGTTCATTTTGTTGAACCTGTGAAGGCTTAGATTGGCCTTTCCGTGGTCAACAAATAATTGAAAACATGATTTGATACATATAGTTCTGTGCTAGAAAGGGAAATGGCAGAACAGGTGTGCAGAGACACTAACTATGCATGTGGCTCTATGCCTTAGATAGTGAGGAATAAATTCTGGTCATTTTAGATACATGAAATAGGAAAATGCTGTTCCCTATTTTGCTGTTTCCCTCCTGTATATTTGTGTGTGTAGGGAGAGAGGAGAATGCTTGATGTGAGTTATGTTTGCCGCTTGAGTGCCAAGACAGATATTTTAAATTTCACCTTTTTTTTTCTATTATATATGCTAAGTACATGTCAGAGTTTTACTCAGTGAAATTATTTTAAAAGATATTTCAGTTGGATGTTTATATTCTTGGAGTAGTGTTTTCAGTTAAGGAAATGTTAATATGTTCTTCAGGTATTTATGATTCACTTATAAAGAGCATCTGAAAGGATTAACTGTTGTTTGCTTATTGTATAATTTTTCGAAAATATTGATTTCTGAATTGCAAATGCTGAATGTAAAGTACTGTGAGAAATCCTATTTTAATTGAGTTTCAATCCAAGTGTGACCTTTTGGTGATAGATCTTACTGGACATTTGATTGGAATTTATTTTTTTTCCTACTTAGAAAAAATATACTTTTTTTTTTCTCCTCTCAGAATCAACGAATCCCATCTGACATGGTGTTTCTTAGAACATCGGAAAAAACGGGTATGTTTTGACAATTCACATTGCTTACACAATAATTTGGTGATTTGTGGTAAAATTTTAGATTGTGCATTGTGGCCAATTTGAATTGGTTGAATAGACTGATGGAGCTCTACCTTCATTCAATTAATGGGAAAGAGTCCATACGTGAGAAATACAGTATGCTTGGACTGTAAACCAGGAGTAATCTTATTGTGAACCTGAGACTTCTATAGGTATGTTTCTCTAAATAGGTGATTTTTATGAGTTGTTTTAACAAAAGGTTTAAATATTAAAAATATTTAGCAAATACTTGATTATTATGATTGGACAGCATTTTAAATTATCTACAACTAATCGTTGTCTCGCAACATACATTTAAATGTTATCTGATTGTATTACAGCTATTAAATGGAAAAGAACTGAAATATGAACCCACCAGTATGTGATTAAAATCGTTATTTTTGGAAAAGATGTTTTACCATTATCTAAACCCCTGAAATAACTGATTTTTTTCATTTTGTTTTACTTAAAAATAATAATGCCTTTTTGGTCAGCCAAAAAAATTCCCCAGGAATTTTCTTGAGTGAGAGAAAGAAAAGTACTTCTTGTTAGGTCTATTTCCCTTCACATGGTGGTGGGGGAGTACTCCTAATCTTTGAGAAACATATCTCCTTTATAGGAACCCTATAAATTATAGCTGTTTTGTAAAGTTTAGAAATTACTATTGGATGCTCCCCCCATATAACTCAATGAGTTTTCCTCATTTATATTACCAGTTCTCTTCAGATCCTTAAGAACTGTCTGTTTTTTGTCAGACAGCACTAAATTTCAGAAAGCTAATAGCTGTGATACTGGTAAGCCCTGTGTTAGTGGCACTTGGTGTGTCACTGTGGCACTAGAGGTCTATCATATATTTCAGGTAAAAGGCTAAATTTGCAGAGATCATTTGACTAGAACTATATATTTGCTGAAAGAAGGAGTTACTGTGTAGTTACTGGGTCTTGCTAATGACTTTCAAATGCTGATTAGAGGCAGTTGGTCATCTATAACTGGCCTGGACTGATGAAGTTTCCTAGTAGTCTTTATATGACCTCCATCTTCATTAACTACCTTCTGGTTCAGGATACAAGGGCTTTTCCTTTTATTCCCTCTCACAGTACCACATTTTATTAAAAAGCATAATGCCTTTGACTGTTCAAATCTTTTGTATCCAACATGATAATAAAAGGATTGATATTGTCCTTACTGCCCCAAAATGTGTTTTGGCTCAAGTCACAGCTCCTAGAAAAGTGGAAAGTAGGACTTCTGCACCTGTACAAGAGTTACTTTAAATTAGGCCACTTGCATGCAAAATGGGAGTGGTAGAAGGTGAATATGTTTGATGTGTTGATCCAAAATTTTCCTAGCCTTTACTAGCCTGTGTTGGATTATATGTTATATATCAAGGTGTTTGGAAACAATCATCATGTACTCCAGCACGAGCATGTAGCAGTTGTAATTTAAGTCATGTACACACAGTAGAAATGTATAGGAAATGTATAGGAAACTCAATATGTAACACAGTGCAGTGTTTGTTGTTGGAGGAGCACCAAGAACAGTTTGGTGAGAGCTAGCTCACTCTCCTTTGGATCCTTGCAGCAGTTTGTATGAGGTGTGTTGTCAGTGCAGGAATAAACAAGAACATTATGAGACAGTTGCCTAACTTGCAACAAAGCAAGTCCTAAAATCGTATGGATTCTGCTTGTGAGGTTATAAGACACTGTGTAGTCTCCCTTCCCTATAGTACTGTTAGTTGAAGGGTGGGGCACAGGTATGGTTGTCAATGAACTACAGGCCAGAAATGCATCTGTACAGGATACCTCTGTGTCTTGACTGGAATATATATGAATAGTAAATCTGAAAGGGCCACAGTTAATAGAACTTAGACTATTTCTTTGTCAAGATATAGATGGGGGAAGGGAACAGGGTGAATCCCTGTGTCAGAAATGTGTGAAGAAAATATTTTTGAAAGTAATCTATTGAGTCTGGTTCCGTGTTTAAGTGTACTTCAGTCAGCTTTCTTTGAATGTTAGATTTTTTCCTCTAAGACACTCCATTAATTTGCTATCTAGAAAATAAAGCTACCTGATTTAAAAGTTTATCATGTTGTAACAATAGACTTTCCATAACTGATATTACAAAATGCTTGTGAGCAATTTGCAAGAGTTCTGTACCTACTGTGTAAATGTTCATGATAATGTAAAGTAAGTAAAGAGCAAATTTAGTGAAATCTTCCTAGAATTCCAATATAAGTTATATATATAAACTTCTGCTACACCTGGAACGTGAAATTTAATGTTAAAAATACACTTTCTATAAATAAGCAACAGGTTAACTAGTTTTATTTGTGTTGCACTTGTTTAAAAATAAAACAAGAAAACAAAACACACAAAAATAATCCCCCGAATTTCAAGCATATGGCAGTAATTGTTTTTTTACTAAAGAGTGAACACTTATATCTGTAATTGTTGCTTCCTGATGTTGCAGTTTTGACTGATTTATGGTTTAATTTATAGTTGACACTTTTAAGTACTTTGTGAAACAGTTTCTGATGGTTTTATGTTCTGTATGTAATTTTATCTTCTGTGCAATAAAGCAGTTTAACTATAGCTTCTTACTATAAATCTATGAAGAGTAGAGTTTGAACTAATCTTAAAATCCAATCCACCCTGTAAGCTTCTTTTGAGGCAAAGTACTATTTTCCAACTTCAGTATTTACATTGCATATTAGTGTAGTCTGCAGCACTGCAACATCCTATATCTTCAGTCAGAAAAAGAAGCCATTTGAGTTATAAATAACTAAGTTAAACAGTTCAGCCTAAAACCCACCCCCCTAATGCACTTTTAGGTTTGTTGAGTTTTCTAGGGTACTTTTAATTCTACATAGCAGAAGCTGCATTTTGGGGCATGAGTCTTATTTTGATAAAACTAATTTCTTATTAGATCTATTTTTTTCCTTTCTTTATCAGATGCATTGTCTTTTAGCTGGAATGATATCTTCAAAGAATCTGATGTAATGACTTGATGATAATTGTGTGCCTGTGTCCAATTTCTAAGTTTCTTATGTTTTTTTAATCAGACATTTACAAAAGTTATAGTCTAGAGACTAATATAGGTGGGACTTTGTTTTGTATTCATGTGGCAGTCCGTAACATTGGTATTCCTCTCTTTCATGAGTGGAGGCAGCTAGATGGCTGTTCATATTTAGAGTTAGAATTACTTTCCAGGGGAATGGAGCAGGTGGAAATCACTCCTCAGATGAGAATTCTTTGCTGCTGTCAGGCTCCCCATATAACAGAGGTTTCCAAAAGATGTTCATTGATTGAAAATAAATAAATTTAAAAAAAAAAAGGAAATTAAAAAAAACAAAGAGCAACAAGTTTATGGAATTATATATTGGGGTTTTATATATTTAAAATGGTAGGAGGGGATTAGTTATGGCTGAATCTTGGTTTTGCTCATTATAAATGACAGAGGTGACAAGCAATTTGAAAGATTTGTCCCATTTATCATCCTTCCACCAAATGAAAGGAAATGTTCATGCTGAGCCAACTGCAAAAGACAGTTTAAAGGTTATTTTCATTTTTTGTATAAGCAGGCATCATGCCAAAACCATCTGACTACCTTAGTGTAAAGTTGTTATGCAAATGTAGGGAAGATCTCTGTAACACCAATACAAAGCTCCCTTGCTGAAATTAGGCTAGATTCTAAGTGGCCCTTAACAGTGTCCATTTCAGGTCCATTTTTAAATTGCTTGTCATGCTCTCTGCATTTTATTTGTCTATATGCTACCTCAGTCATAAATCAAAAGCTAGACAGAGCATTCCAGAGATCATCATATAACTTTATAATTGTCCATAGGAACTGCCAGCTGGAGCATGTGTTAATAACTTCAGCATTATGGGAATATTATCAAAGACACTCTGTGTGTAAAACACAAGAAAAATTCAAATATGAGCTCTTTCCTTCTTTAAGGTAAAATCCTTGTACTCCACATTGGCTGTGCCTTGGTTTGATGCCGTGGTTGTGCCTTGATTTAGTAACTGGCTTCTGATCCAGGTCAGGTAGTTCCTATGCTAACATGTGTCATGTTCTGACATGAACAGGATCTGGTCTTTCATGAAAATCTGGTGCATGTGTTCATAAGACTTTGGAATATTTGTGCCCTGGTAATTTTCAAATGTGAAATTCTGAGAGGAACACAAATTTTATAGGGTGGCTACAAAGTGTCAGTAAAGAATGAAGGAAGTTTTTTTTCTCTCCAAGTTTTTCTTTTACACGCACAATAACCTCAGATCCTTATTATTCATGGAAAAAAGCTGCATATGCAGTGGCTGGTTCTGAGCTAAGCAAATGTTGATTTTTAGCTATTAGTTTTTGCTAGGTCCTAGAACAGATTACTGTTGGAGCTGACGGCTTGGCTTTCCTCTTATTCGTGTGGCTCTTTGATAATTTCTTTTTTCACAAAAATTCACTTTATAACCTTGAGATTGCTGATCTGCCATACTTGGTTGAAATTGGCCACAAGTCGAAAGTTACTGGGAGAAAGATGTGATGGCATTGTACATGGAATTAGGGCTAAACAGACTGTTTGCTCAAGTCTGCAGCTGGAAGAGCCAATGAGCTTTAGGGCTTGGGATGTGCTGCATAGACACTAGGACTGCAAAGAATTGTTTCTGATCTGTACTGCTGCTAACTAGTGAGGCCTATAAAGACTAACCACAGTGCTGTTACGATACTGGCTTTTGTTAGTAGCTTTTTAGGGGGTAAGAATTGATTAATCTTAGTTAAACCCTTATTGTTCGTAAGGTCCCCTACCAAACTGGACAAAAGTCTGGGTTTTTTTATTTTTTATTGTTAGAGGTGATACTCTGGAGAGAGCAACTGCCACTTACTGATCAGTTCCACTGCTGTCAAGCATGCTGTCATGCAAAAATCTTTATCATAAACCAAGTTTATTATTATATGTCTTTAAATCCAGTATATAGTAATTTTCTGGCGTGAACATTCCAAAATACTGTTTATCTACCACTACAGCTGTGCAATGCAAGCAATAGGGAAATGGAAAATCATTTTGAAATTCTCACAATCCTTTGTGAAGAACCTTTAATTCTTTGTAAGGTAATGCCAGTTGCACAGTTGCTACATCTGTTGTTTTTCAGGCCAGAGTTACATTGGTTTGGTCTTACTTCTGTGAGTACTTGAGATGATACTGCAGAGTGGTTGAGGCTGGAAGGAATCTCCAGGGTATCATCTGGTCCAACACCTCTGCTCAAGCAAGGCCACCTAGAATTGGTTGCCCAGACACCATGTCCAGACAGCTTTTGAGCATTGCCAAGGAGGGAAATTTCACAGGCTCTCTGGGCAAGCTGTACCTGTGTTTAGTAATCCTCGCAGTTAAAAAATAATAATTCTTGTCACCTTACGTTCAGAGGTGATTCTGTCATTGTTTCTGTCACTGAAAAGAGCCTGGCTCAGTCTTTGCACCCTCCCTCCAGGTATTCATAGACATTATTAGGGTCATCCCGAAGCCTTGTTTTTTTTGACGCTGAGCAGTCCCAGCTCTCTCAGACTTTCCTCATATGGGAGATGCTCCAGTCCATAATTTCCATGGCACTGTTTGGACCTTTTCCAGCATGCTCATACCACCTTGTACGGGAGAGACCCACACAGGACACAATATTGCAGGCGTAACCTTACCAGTGCTGAGCAGAGAGGAAGGAGCGCCTCCCTCGACCTCTGGCAATACTTTACCTAACGTAAAGTATACCATTACCCTCTGCTGCTGCAAGGGCATGCTCCTGGCTCACGATCAGCCTGGTGCCCCCAGGATCCCCAGGTCCTTTTCTACCAAGCTCCTTTCTGGTTGGATGGCCCCCAGCATGTACTGGTTGTTCCTCACCGGGTTCAAGATTTTTCACCATTTCTTGTTGAACTTTAAGGCTCTTGTCCGCCCATTTCTCCAGCTTGTCGACATCCCTCTGGACATCCCCCATTGCATAGATCAGTGTCTTGAATTCCACTTACTAAACTATTTAAAAATTATATATTTACTCAAGTATAAAATACTAGTTGCAAACATATTTATACTTTTCAGAATTGTAGCAAGAAGAGTAATTTCACTTGTATTAAAATTTGTAGTTAAGAGTTTTCAGGATTCTTTACTTGTAATTACGTTAACAACAATGGTATGAGTAAAGTGTGGGAATAAAACAGGAAAATAATTTTTATTTTGAGGCTTTGTAGCCATTCATTTCTGTAGCAATATAACTGTCTCAGATGTGATTTTTATTTTAAATGCTAACCATTTTACTGGCATAAACTCTGCAATGCAAGTGCAGACTTAAATAATCATTCATATAGCTTGATTTGCTGTTGGAAGGAGCTGTGAATTAATCAGTAAAGGCTTCCTCCAGAGTCTACCATCTCAAACAAAGTCTGCTTATCAAAGAAGGGAGTTATTTTGAAAACTTTGAGTTCTTAAGCATTGCTCTACAAAAAGAGAGTGTGGTGCCAGCAAGTATGGTTTACTTGTTAAAAAGATCCAGTTTTGTAATCTTAAAAAGCAAGTATTAGCAGAACATTTATGTCGAAGAATTAAACTTCAAACTCACTGCAAGGAAAAATATAATAAAGATGATGCAAGTACTATCTATTTATTCTGAACAGTTAGGAGTAAGTGTTCTACAAATAATTTAATTGTCTGAACCCCAGCCTGTTCTGGAACTTCAGATATTTAAAAACCAAACTGGTATTTTTTCCTCTGATTTGAAATTCAGTTGTGCAACTGATGTCTCTTTTTATCTCTTCATAAAACCAGCCACTGCAGAATAATAAGGCTGAAGGAGTTGCATTAGTCACACATTCTGGAATTTTCTATTATGTTTAGAAAACAAGCGTTCTAAAACCTACCTGTCTGGAAACTGAAATGCTTTGAAAATCTATTGCTATAGAGAATGATAAATGACTAGAGTTAAGTTTTGCACATACGGCCAGATAAAAGTTTATCTTCGGGGCATGAGTAGCTGCCAACAATCTGTCCAAACTACTTTAATCTGTTTCCATACTTCAGTTCCTATTCTGTTTTTAGCATTTGATTTAACTTGGGCTTGAAATGTTTTGGTATCTACTTTAAGCCACTGAATAATAGTAATTCGATGTGATCAGCTACTTGTTTAAGATATAGTCAGATAGTATGAATGTGATGTGTTGGAAGGAGGTGGTCTCAGCAGGCATTAAGCCCCCAATAATATTACTCTGTATTAGAGATGAAATTAGGGAATTAAGCATATTTCATTCCCTACTTATTTTATTTTCTGTGCATACTTGGGCAACTGGCACAATCCATGTGTTTCATTAGACTTGTAGCAAAATAAGGAGTGACAAAGTAATATTTTATTCTTTATTTAATTTTTGTATTTAAAAAAAAGACTAGTAAGAGTTGAAAAAATTTATCTGTAAGGAGACTGTGTATTGTGTTAGGCATAAACTCACCTCTTCCCACTTGCCAGTGATAATGCATTTCCCCAGAAATTTAAGGGCATTTGGTGGCTTGGCTGGAGTAGCAATTCAAATATCCTGAAATTCCAAACAATTCCCCCAGTTTGGGGTAACAACTTAAAGAAGCTGAAGGTGAGAATCATCAAAGCACATCTCAGAGGCAGGGCAAATCAGGCAGACAAACTATATGTATATTAAGTGGTAGACTGTAGGTATTTTGTCAAAGGCTTTGAATATAAAAGACGAAGAAATTACTCTTGCAGGGTAAGGTTCAAGAATTCCTTGTGTAGAAGCAGTTTATAATATGGTGCCTACAAGAAGTATCTGTTCATAAGATTGATACCATGCATTATGGGTTTTTTTAAGCTGCTCTCACCTCGTTCTTGTCTTAGATTATTGAATTTGGGGTGGTTTTTTTCTTCTCTTACTTCAAGGCTCTTCTGGGCAAGCTGCTAATATTACCTTGATTCTTTGAAATGATTGGAAAATGTCTCTTGGTGAGCCTCATCTTTATTGTGAAAAAGGAATTTCTGCAAAACCTACAAATTTCTGATTAGTAGGTCTAATGAGGAGCAATCTTGCAATAGAGTTGTCTTTCTAAAAATTTAGAAATGATCTTCAAATCAATCTTGATATATTCAAAAGGAAAGGATGGCCTGCACATGTTGATCTGATTCTGACTTACATATGGGGCTTGAGGTGTATGGCTGGCTGGAGTTGGAATGTAAACTTATTTAGTCTTGAACTACCTTAGTCTGGCAGCTTTCTGTCTAGCGGTAGAAAACCTAACTTGGAGAACCTGCCTTGTAAGGAATACCCAGTTGAGGAGAGCACTGGGTTTTTCCATGCAAATGTTACGGCCTGTGTTGCTGTGCTGTCAGTGCTCTTGGTACATGTGAAGGCTAAATACAATTTAGCTCAAATATTTAACTTCTTCAGTTACAGTTCTGATTTCAGGTGTCCATGTAGCTTTGCACAGCCTTCCTCTGTCTTTCAAGTAAAAAGAAATTGGAAAAAGTAGAAATCCTCTGCTTTTTGCATAATGAAGCCCAGTGTTCAATCTTCGCAGCTGGGTCTCTTGCTTCTTCCCAGTTATCAAACATAAAGTAGAATGTGCTTTTCCCTGCTAAATTTTAATGAAAAATATATCCTCTTGTTTTTCACTTGCCTATTGTAACCTGATGATTTTGTCAACTCCTTTGACTTGCACTTTTCTGTGTTTAAACTTTATACCTGCTCCTTGTAATTTAGTTAATGAAATGTCCTTCTAGTTGGTTACTATTGCTGCTGCTAAAATCTTCAAGGCAAAACATGCTCTCAGTGAATTCTGGTTTTGGCCATATGCTTTTCTCAACCTCTTGTTTGTGAGTTCTCCTTTCTTCAAGAGAGAAAATGCTTTTTAAGTCTGCTATAAGCACTTTTTGAGATGTATTTTTTGTATTACTGATCTTTAGAAATATTTAAGTACATTAGGGAGGTTGATGAGGACAGTGAGCTCTGCTGTGCTGTCAGTGCTCTCAAATCAAGGAGCTGTTGAGTCAGTATTCTTATTTTGATCTGAAAAGCAAGAAGTTTTTCAGTGTTCTAAGCATTCTGTATGGCAGAGTTTTTGATTCAGTCATTACTCTGAAGACATAAATAACACATACTATCTTTCGTCTGTAACACTGAGTTTCTGCAAAAAGAGATAGCTAGTGTACATCAGAAGAATAATGAAGTAAAGTGGTGCATCAAATCCTATTAAATGGAAAAGATTAGTGCTTTTGAGCATCCTTCTGTATATATCAAAATAATATAAATCAGTAAGTGAAAATTTGAGAATGTGAATATGAATAAATTTTTTCTTTTAACTTGGAACATTGTTTACTATATGTAAGAGAATTCCATAATGTTTTAACAGAGATAAAAATTCCTAAAGCGTACTGAATCAATACAGCAATTCAAAAAAGATGCAATGTGATCAAGCTTGGATTAAAAAACATCTGAGTTCTTGTCAATAAGGAACTGTGATGAGTTTAGGGGTATCATATTGACTGTGTATTAATACGTGGTATCCTATAAGACCATCAGCTGATTGTTTAGAATGTAAATGAAACTGTTGATGGATCCAGTGACTGATGGCTTAAATTCCAATTAATCAATTGCTTCATCGGTTTCTTAATTCAGATCAAATATCTCAAGTACACACAGTTCTTCCCTGGTCTTAAGAGAAATTAATGCTTTTAAACTAATTTAATCAGTCTTCTGTAAATGCCATTACATTTTTTGATTGCATCCTATGGGATGGCATTGTAGCTTAAATGTTTGGGATGTTTCAGGCATCTTGGGGTTTTTTCGTCCGGAGAAGCTATCATAATTGAAAGCTTCTTATTGTAGTAGTAAATGAAACTCTGTACTGCAGTATGTTATCTTGGTGCTGCTATTTATCTTGTCATCGGTTTAAAATTTTCATGCACATAGTCACTTAAGTAATATAAATGATTTAAAAATTAAGTTGTTTGTAAATGATCTGGTGTTAGGTGTGCAAAGTCAAAGTGTGTTTTTCTTCTTTTGGATATATTCTAGTAACCCATCTCTTTCAATGCTTTTCACTTAAAGCAGGAAGGCTGGTAATATTGCCAGACAATATATAGCTGTTTACGACACTGCAGTTCCACGTGCCCTGTTTCCCAGTGACCCATCAATTAATTCATCAACACTTGACACAAGCTCTTCACTGTGACACTTATACCAGTTGATCTTAATTTGATTGCCGTTAAAACCTTCGTTTCCTGACAACTGTTGTCAATTATACAAAATAAAATCAAGTATTCATAAGTAGGCTGTAATAGGATATAGGCAGACAGATTTAATAATTCAGTTTTGCTGAGGCTTGAAAGGCATTAGTTGTAGCTGTTGTTCTCATTTGTAAAAAATTCATTGGATGCCACTCTAGAGAGAGAAGGCAGACATGATTTTATTTATTTAGATTTGACAGAGAAGAGCCCAGACGTGTAGTGATGGTTTAGCATTATCTCTGTTTAAGAAAAACTGACATGAATTCTTATCAGTTTACATATCATATGAAGTAAATGTAATTTACTTTTATGATTTTTTTTTAAGACTAATTAAAGTGCACACATTCTACAATTGCTTTCTGACAATATATTTGTAATGGAGTGTGGAATTCAACCCTGCATTTATGCAGAAATAAAACAATACCTTTTCAAGACTGGGATGCTTGGTCTTTAATATGCTTGTAAAGTATGCATCCTCCTGTACATCTGCTATATACGACTAAGTTATAATTGTTTCCCTCCGATGCATCTTCATCGCACATTAAAACTTATGCTATGTGGCATATTTGAATTACACCTATAAGTTCTCTTCAGTGCTTATCAGCAAGCTTAAAAAAGAGCCTTGCCAATATATGGCAAAAAAATTGCTAGCAGAAATCTGTTAACTTTAATGTTCTCCATGAGAAAGTTAAATATAGTTTTCAGCAGTTCTTCTGAATTGATTGACTTCTTATATACTGTTCTTTACTGTTTATACTGACGTTTGTAACAAATACCGCCTGTGGGTTGTTTGTGAAGGTTCTTTGGAAGGTATTTGTTTGAATGTGCTTGTGAAATCTAAAAATGGAAACATTTTTAAAAATAATTTCGCTTGTAAAATGCTGATTAAATAGGTACAGTTGAAGACAAGATCTTCTGTAAGTGACTGTTCAAAGCAAGGCCAGAAAAAGCGAGGGACAGAAGCATGGAACTCTTCTGTAACATGTCATTCACTTTGTCATTTTTTAATGCTAATCCAAATAAGTTATTCCTTGGTGTTTTTTCTTCTCCTGAATTGAGAATCCTCTCTCTTCCATCTGATCTCATGAATTAGGACTTCGTTCTCAGACCCTTCTTCCAGGCGAGAAGCTGGGAAATGAAAATTAAGTTCTGAATACAAGACAAGTGGGAGAGTTTAGTTTGTTATGGCAAGAAAACCATTATAAATTCTCATGTTCTCATGCAAATATTCAATCTTAGTGTAATTCAGATAATTTTATTGATTTTGTTGGGTTTTTTTTATTATAGCTTTCCATTAAAATCAGGTGATGCAATTTTATATAGACTAGATTATTTCTCTTTTGCAAAGTATTTGCTCTTTGTCTGTCAATACTGCTATTTTGGGTATCTTGTGTATTTTGGGTGTCTTCTGTTAACTACACTTTCTTTAGAAACTACTTGTTAAACAGACTGAATATTAAGCTAATTGTTTTAAGGAGAAATTAACCATATTTCTGCTTATGGAAACAACATTTCCATATTTCTTATTGGAAAGAACATTTCCAAATAAAATAGGAATAAATAATTTAATTAGTACACAGCAGCTTTTTTTTCTGAGTGTCTTGCTTAAAAAACCCTGGAAGCTAGAAGGCATTTAAGAAAATAAGTAACATCCCAAGTAATAGCTTGTTTTCAGAAGCCTATATTAAAAACTGTAATTAATACTTAGACGTATGTGTATAAAAATAAAATTTGAGGGCTTCATGTAAGCGCAAGTTTATTTACATTACTATAATTTCAGGAATTAAAGATATCCACATATAAAGAAATTAACACATAAAATATGATAAGCAAGTTTGGTAGTATAAGAAAATACTAGATTTGGCTATCTGATGATTATGCACAGTATTAATTAGGAGAAAGTTTATGATATAATTGAATTTTACTTGATTAAGAAGCTTCCATTTCTTGTTTGGGGGGGAATTTTTTCCTCTTTTTTATTCCCTCCCCCCCCCATTTTTTTAAGTTTGAGATGAAAATATAACCAGCATTTTCCAAGAATAACCTGTGTTTAGTTTGAGAATTTTTGTTTAGGGCCCTTTTCTTTGGGATTTCTAGGGATAAGTAGGTCACTGATACATGTGTACATGTACACCATTCCCAGAAGCATTTGTTGTGTACATGTCCTTCAGGTATGTTCTGATTGAAGCCTTAAATCCAGCAGACACTGAGTAAGTAGAATTCTTCCTGTATTGAGCACCGTACCTTTGTTTGATAAATCTAGGCCAGGCATGTCATGGCCCTAAATTAGTGCTTTTATAGATGAACTTTTGTACCTCTGTGTCAAAACACCATAAAAGCTACTGAAATGAACATTATTTTTATTAAGTATTCTATTAACACATGAAATATCTTTAAAAAAAGATTTTTAATCTTTTTAATAGTATCTCAAATAAACATAAGTAAAAAGTCTGTAAATAGTTAGCAATATATTGTTATAATTTGAAGTTACATAGTTACTTTAGGTTCTTCAAATTATTTTCATCCTTTGTATTCAAGTGCTGTTTTGCCACAGAAGAGCAACCTTAGGGTAAACTCAAAAAAACTGAGCTTTTGCTAAATCACCAAAACAGAATTTAGTCCCAGGACTTTGCTAAGCATTCAGGTTTCACAATTTCATCTGAAATGGTTTTAAAAATCAGTTTAGTTGCACTTGGGCAGCACCTTACATGGACTTGCTCTACATTGCTTTATGCCTGTCTTCAACTGATTAGGCTAAATTAATATTACATACATAGTTTGCTCGTGAAGTTTACGCCACTTTTGATAAATGATTAAGCTATTTAAGCCCAGTATAATTTCCTTAAATCAACCCTTAAATTCTACTTTGCATAGTTCCAAAATTTTCACTAGAATGACAGAAGTCAGTCAGACGTTCACAATGTTCAACTTTGTGCACTAATTTTGAATGACTGTGTATTGTTATGGGAAATGAGCATCTGAGTGTCCTCACTGTATAAAATAAAAGGCTTAAATGTATGCATTCTCCTTTGTATGTGGCCTTTTTAAAATTTCTTATATTCTGTCTAGAATTTCTTTTCTCCTTTTCCTTTTTGTTTCTTTTTAATTTTTTTTTTTTGTAAACAGCTGTGCTTAGGTTGGTAACTAGTTAACTTAATGACATTTACTTAAAGCAGCACAGAACTTAAAAAGAATTTCATTATTTGTGCACTGTAAAATAATTGTCAGGTTCAAGAGTTATCACTGAATTCAGCAGGAACAGCAATTCCTGACATGTATATAGCTGGGTTTTTTTACCTGGCAAGTCATATTCAAGTTAGAAATACAAGAAATTTCTAACACTGATCTAAACCATTCTGCTGGAGTATGTAACACAATTTTTTACTACTTTTTTGTGTGGTTTTTTGGTTTTGATTTTGTCACTGGGGGAGGAGGGTGCAATGCTTCCAAGAATTTTAAAAGTGGAGCAATTAAAATAGTTATTTTTTCAAAATACTTTGATTTTTTTAGAAGTTTTATGTACTATTAACTGAAGTACCTCTCAAAGGGTAAGTACTTGTGACTTCCACACGATACACAGTGGGGAATATTTAGTTTTACACAAGTCTAAGGGTTTGGTAGGGGTGAAGAGTTAATTTTTTTTTTCTAATTACATGTTTAATCTTCCATGTTTATAGCTAACTTAAGCCAGGTTTAAAATCAGTACCTTATGGAATAATTAAAGTTACTTAGTCAAATCTGCTGCAGTATTTGAGATAGAGAAGACGACTGTATTGTTTCAGTTTTGCTTTTGTGATCACTATTGAAAGCTGACTTGGCAGAAAGCAGTCCCTTTTTCTGGATAAAAGGGAAACAGGCTATGAGATAAGTTATTGATGAAATTAACTGCTGAAGTGGAGAGGAAATGCAGCTGGCCAATAGATGTCATAGTGTGAAGCTCTATTAAATGAATATATGTGCAGTCAACCATTCACAGGAGCCACACTGGTCTTGAACTGCATTGATCTATAGTATAATTCTAAATGAAATTGATGGAAGAGAGCAACCATTGACAGGAAGGGTAAAGAGAACCATGAAATGCCTTGTACAGGAAAAGTATGATGGAGAGTAGGCTTATCTATGCCATTGCCAGAAAGTGTGGTGAATCCATAGTATTTCTAGTTGTTCCTAGGTACTTCATGCTTCATTATAATGCAGAGTATGTCACTGGACTCTCCAAAAAATGCTTTATAGTATTTCATTTTTAGAAGAAAATCCGTAAAGAATCCTGTCACGAATTTAAAACCAGTCTTTCAAGAACTTCAGACACATCTTTGCAGCTTCCATCTCTGAGCTTTTGGTGAAATTTAGCTGTGATAATGCGTTCTGAGATCTGTCTACATTAACATTAAAGATTTGTTTACTTATTACACACTTAAATATAACTGTTACATGAAAGCTTGTAGGCTTCTTTGTAGTCTGTTGAGCAAAAATGCTACCTTCCAGTCAGATAAAATTTCAGGTGGCTGCTCTCTCAACCATGTCTTTTCAGACCACTAGCTCATCGAACTACCTAATTTGGAGGCCTTGATGAATAAAACGTTGGGTTCTGTTAGATTTTACTTACACCAGGGCCCACATGTCCTGTAAAAGAATCTCTCTTAATTTGTGGTAGGTACCGTTTCTTAAAGTATTGCCTTGACACGTTCTAGCAGACTGTCTTCTTGTCTGTAATAAGACTCAAACCTGGATGAACTCCTTTGCAGTGTTTTCGTCCATTTAATTGCTACCACATCACTTCTAAGGGTGAAACTACTTCATTAGATTTTATTGGATCGGTTGAAATATAGAAGGAATTATAGGTATATATGCATGTATGTCTATACACATTTGTTAAAATCTACAAATAACTGGAAAAATCTATTCTTTTCACACCCATAGCACCCAGTAACAATAGTGTATACAGTTGTTAAGCTGTAGTGTAATGGGAATTGTAATTACTACTTCAGAAATATTTAAGGCTTCTCTAGTGTAGCAATTGTGAAGAGTACTGCTAAAGTTCTACCACCTTTTTTAAAAGGCTTCAAGCTTGATGGAATTGTAATTAATTGTGAATATTTTAATAGATTTGCCATGTTCCTGTGCAGTCTTTTTTGAATCTTACAGTAGTGACCTATGTAATACTCTAGATTTGATGATATCCATCACACTAATTATTGGTGTGGGGGGGAGGCTTTGCACTGGTCTCAGTTTTCTGTTTCTTGAATACTGGTCTTCTGTCTGTACAGAACACTGATTCTCTGCAGCATGTATCAGTCTGTATCTTGAGCTTCCCTCATATCTTACATACTTTGCATGTGTTGACAGATTTCCTTAGTCTTGAATCCCTGATAGATGATTTAAAATTACTTCTTTTAAGTATAATACAATGGGACACAAGTTGTTTTGAATGATGTCCATGTTAAGGATTTATTTAAAAAAATAGTTTTTTCAGAGAAGCTGGGAGACTATAAGCAGTGGAAGTTTGTGATGTCATACCAACAAGGAGAAAAAAATCACAGGCTTCAGTTCATTATTCTGTTGTGACAGAATTCCATAAAGAAATTATACTAACCCTTTTTCAACTTCAACTGAAGTTGTATCTCTTGCTGATAACATTTGGAAACCTGTTTAGAAACTATAAAGAAACCTGTAAAGTAGGATTTCCCTCAGTTCATAAACAGGCATATTGTTACTTCCATCAGAAAAACGGTGCAGTTTTTTGGCATCTGGAGCATTCCTGGAAGAAAATACACAGACACTCCAAAATATTAATCCTCTTATATGTAGCAGATTTATTTAAAAATGTTTGTAAATTGTGTTACTTTCACTGTTCTTAATGGTTTAACCCAAACTGAATTTTTGAAATCAAAATAATAGTTTGATGTCTTTTTATAACTTCAAGGTTCATGTTTCATTCGAACTGACCAGCTGGATGGAGAAACAGACTGGAAACTGAAGGTTGCTGTCAGCTGCACACAAAGATTGCCAGCTTTGGGGGTAAGCATTTTATCTGTTCACTTTTAAGATACCTTCTATGTATGCATCTGTATCCGTTATCTAAGAGATTATTACAGTTACTGTAAGTATTGGAAAATACCTGTTACTACAGCCTTAATTTGTGCAATAAATAAGACACAGATATTCCACTGGATGCTGAACGAGAAGTTGATTATGCAAATATACTTGGTTTTGCATTGAAAAGAAACTGAGTCAGAATTGGATTTTTATCTTTCAACTTAGTGGGTCTCGTTTTGGTCTCCACTGAGATCCGCACTCCACAGAAGCATATCACAGTTACAGTGTTTTCAAGCAAGTTAGACTGCCAGTGCAAGTCATTCTTGCCTCAGGAACCATTGCTTTAATCAGTAACTTGTGAGCTTGGGAAACAGCAGTCTGCTTCTGGAAGGTAAAGTGCTTTTTGTTGACGAGATGCTTTCTGGTCTGACTATGTGCAATGTGCAAGTTCTTGCAAAGAGGGCTTTCTAAGAGTTGCTTGAATGTGTGTATTTTTTGAATGCACGTATATGTTGTGTCATGGATAAATCTAAAATTAGGAAAAAGGACATGAGTGTGTGTGTGTGTATATATACACATTTGAAATAGACACGTACCTACAAAAGCACATGTAAAATTGTATAAATGTCTCTTAACAAGAAGCTGAATTGTGTCCCTTATACTGGGGAAGCTTGCTGTTTTACAGGAGATTTGGCTTGGTGTTGAGACTTCCTCTGAAAACATACTCAAGTCACAAGCTTGTGGGAATTTATCTTTACAGAATTTCTGGTGTTTTGACACTAAATATTTTAGGTGTTTTATTAAAGGCAAATGTACCTTGAAAGGGCTGTTTGTATGTCATCTCAATAGAAGTGTTAGATTATGTGCCAGATCTTCGCAGGACTTCTGCATTTACACTTCCAGAATTAGAGTTGCTGCCACGCTCAAATTTAGCAAAAGGGAGAGGGGTTTTTTTTGTGTTCATATTCTCTGGCTATTGGCTTCACATGTAGTATTTTAGAGTGGAAAATAAATCAGAAGTGGTTGAAGTTGGGGAGTCTGCATTTGAATGGTAGGACATGCAGCATCATCTTCTGCAGAAGTGAAAGTTTGCTGTAGGTAGTGGTTGTTCTGGGCACGTTAGGGGAGAGAAATGCAAGATATCACCATCTTGGAAACAGTATACAGGGTTTAACTGTACAATATAGTAATCATTTCTTCCTTAGTTGTTTCCACTTAAGGCTACTAACCTACCTCTAACTGATCTGTGCTTCTTGCAAGATCTTTGTACTCTCCCTCTTGAGCTGTAGGTGACAGTCTGAGTTGAGTCATCAGATGTGGTTAATCAGGAGCTGCTTATACTTAACATACCTTCTCTGGCTACCAGCAGCGAATGGAATCCACCAAGCAGTTGGTGTGCCTCTGCCCTTTCTCACACCACTCAGTTGCTGGTGTTTAACCACACTAGAATAGGCTTTGTCTGACATTTCATCTTGAAGTAACTGACACCAGGTGTAATACGTCCTGCCAACTAAACTAAACTACCTCTAAATTTTGGTGCTGCATGGTTTGGTCAAACCACTGACACTTAGTGGTTCTTTATTGAGATCATTTTAAGTGGCTGCTTCTCATCAAGTCTTAGACTCAGAAATTAGTATGAAGGTCTAAGCAAGCTGTGAATATTAAACTAACGAAAAATAACGTTATGGAATTATTTTCTCATAAGCCTAGTTTTTGTGCTTTATAATAGTCATAAACTATATTTGTATGTGGGCCCTTCATGTAGTTATATATTCTTTTAAAAATTGAAATGCACTGTCCAGAATTATTTCTTTATAGTTACAGTAAAAATAATGGTTTCAGAAAAAAGAGCAAAAATAGGCTGCATGATTTAAACATGCAGGGATAGTGCTTGAAACTTTACAACCAACTTATCTAGAAAAGGGATGCTTAAAATACGTAGTTGAAGTTTTCTCAGCAAACAATATTGAAACTGCCACACACAGTGGAAAAAAAAAGGCAAGCAACTTGGTTAGAAGTAAGGATCATTTGAGAAATCCATTTCTTCTTTGTTGCTGAAAACTGCTGTTAATAAAAGTGGAAAATCAGACAAGTTACCTGGAAGATATTAAGTGGAAAATGTCAGTTGCTTTGTAAAACATCTCTGTGCTTTGTTTCTGACTTGGGAAAAAAGCAAATTTACAGCGATTACCTCGCCTATCTGCACAGTGTGTAATAGGGACATAGGCTTTTTGATAGGCTTAAGGTTACTTCTGCAGAAACTTAGGGTTGGAAGCAGTCTGGGCTGAGAGCTTTGTGTTGCTGTCTGGGATCAGCGTTGGGTTCCTTTCCTGTACAAAATGTCCGGCAGGTCAGGCAGCGACCTTTCCTGCTGCTAAAGGAAGCTGCCGGGACGGGATGACCCTGTCCCACTGTGTGCACCATGTGCAGCACGAATGCCTGGTGTGTCCTGGTGTTTGCCACCGGCACAGCCGGCGTGGTGTGGGTGAGGCTCTCGGGAGCAGACCAGCGATGTCCCACTCTGGGTGTGTTACATCCAGCCCTGCAGGCTGCAGCACGCGAGTCAACTCTCAGTTCAGGATGGCAACAGTGGCCCAGTCCCCAGGGTTAACTTGCTGTGGGTTACGGTGAGCCAGCAGCTGGCTGCTTCCCCTAGGGAGAACCCGTGCTGACCAGTGGAGCGGGGCGCAGTCCCTGGGGCTCTGCCCTTGCTGTACCTGAACTGCCATCCTGGCATGTTGCTGAATGGATCACAGCATTCCGGCCAGCCTTCTGCCTGCAGTAACAACTGGGCTTTTCCCAACTTCCAGGGACTTATTGCACATAAGACCTGTTACGGTATCTTCTCCGTGACGTGACGTGTTTTCAAAGCTGAGACTTGCAGTTCGTATTTACATATGGAAATATATTTTTAGTAATTCAAAAATATAACATAGGCAAGTTGAGCATAAAATAGACTATAAACAATTTGATTGCATGTTTGACAGAATATACTCTCTGTAATTGTCCCTCGTTTGGATTTCTTTAGTTATCAGATGTAAAAACATGGACTCATTAAGATTGGAGAAGACCTCTAAGATCATCAAGTCTAACCCTTAACCCAGCATTGCCATGTTCACCACTAAACCACAAGTGCCACATCCACATGCCTTCTGAACACTTCCAGGGATGGTGATTCCACCACTTCCCTAGGCAGCCTTTTTCGATGCCTGACCACCCTTGTGGAGAAATTTTTCTTAATATTCAATGTAAATCTCCCCTTGTGCAACTTGAGGCCGTTTTTTCTGCTCCTGTCACTTGTTGCCTGGGAGAAGAGACTGAACCCCACCTTGCTACAACCTCTTTTCAGGCAAGAGGGTGAATGTCTTTTGCTGGCACAAGCTGTCAGCCGTGTCAATAGAGCACTGCTGTAACCCTACCCACTGTGACACCCAGAATAAACAAAACTGCAGACCTTCAGAGCTTTTCTTAAAGAACAGATGACACCACCAAGACGATCGGTACAGATTTTGTTGTCTTTCTAAAGCACTTAATGTGATCAGAGAATTAAAATTTCAGCAAGTCATTTAATGATGGCTGTGCAACAAATATTGTAACACCTAGATTAGGTTTCTTGCAATTTCATAGTTATGGGTGGGACAGTTCTGGTGATGGACGAGTTCTGAGGCATTCTTCTGTAGCTTGTGTGATCAGCTATATTTATTAACAGCAATGAGGTCACTGTAATTTTCAATAAATGGTGACTTGCTGATTTATATCAGAAGATCCATACAGCAGTAAACAATACCATTTACATTTAATTAGTTTTATTGAACCAAAGGCAATTTTATTTGTAATGAACTACATGTTATGATTAAGAATGTATTTTAATGATCTTTAAGTAAGGTGAACAAATGTTGCCCTTGACCTAATAGGGGAGATTTTTCTATGTTATTGATAAGTTTATGGTGATTTCTTAAATGGTGAAATGCAAAAGAAAACATTTTCATTATTGTACCATGATCAAGTAATTTTCTGACTTTCAGTATAGAAGGATGAAATGTATTCTTCTGCATTACTGTTTCAAGTGAGATAATTAAATGCATAGAAATTTTTAAGAAAAATCTCAGTACTGTTGTACAAGAATAATTGTTATTACTTAAGATTCAAATCTTTCATATAGTTTCTTTAATCTAGAACTGTTACAATTCCCACCCAAATGTGGTTTGTATCCTTGAGTAAGAAAATAACTGAGGTCATTTGCCCTTATTGTATTCTAAAAACAACGTAATGTAGAATGCTGTTTCCATTGAAGGTATCAGAAGAACTATTTAGCTTCTGAGAACCAGCAGTTCAATGCTTAAAGTATGAAAATAATTCTTTACTGAAGCTGAGTTTCACAAAGATCAAGTCCCTCATTAGTTAAATCATTAATAAACAGTAATTTTAAAAGTAATAAAAGTGATTTTAATAAAAATAATTTTAAAACAATATAATCAAATCCTTTATTTAAGATTATTTTCCTTCTCTGCTTTTATATAAGGGAAAGCAATGATATAACCTAACCAGATAAATTCTTCTCACCTAGTGAGCAGAAATTATATTTACATGTACTGTTGTGTACAAATCTCGGTGTCTCCTTGTTAAATTCACCCTTATGACTTCTCTCAAGAAATTGAGATAATGCACAGCTTCTACTACTGGAAAAGCAGCATTTGGCGAAGGAACATCTTTGTATTATTATAGCAAGCTTTACTGTTTGTTGGCTGTAGTTCAAATTGGTAATTTGTCTTCTGTAACTGTATCATTCTTTGGACTTTTCTTTCTTTGTATTATAAAACTTCAACTTC
Organism: Pseudopipra pipra; assembly: GCF_036250125.1. Taxonomy (NCBI): domain Eukaryota; kingdom Metazoa; phylum Chordata; class Aves; order Passeriformes; family Pipridae; genus Pseudopipra; species Pseudopipra pipra. Next base: position 95,940,213 of record NC_087549.1, read on the forward strand.
TGTGTTTTATTCATCTAAGAACAATGTCCGTCCAGAGGACGCAGCACTGACCTACAGAAAAAAAAACCTGTAACTCTTTTCTTTACCCTAATAATGAAAAGAATTATATCAGAAATCTAATAAGCACATGTAATATGCTTTTATGTCTTTCTGCTACTCGTGAATGAAATACCAATGAACTACCACCCTACATTTCTCTCACAGCATAGGTTTTTTCTTATGTTTTTAGTTTTACGAAAAAAGCGTGCACCTTTGGAATACTCTGCCAGTTCTAGTTTATGGCATTCCAGAGTAATGCCAATAATGTGTAAGGAATGTGCAGATTTCAGTTTTTCAGAAAGATAAGTAAGTTTATTTCAGAGTTGAAATTCAAAAAAGAAAGAAAGGAAAACATGAAACGTTAGGTGTTAAATCAGAAATACAAAATGGGAACTAAAACATAAAAAGACACCAAAGAAATATGGTAGATAGAAATTTTTACATTTGAAATATAACAAAGGAGAACATTGCAGTAGAAGAAAATTGAAATATTAGAATCCAGGAAAATGTATTACTGTACAAATGCCAATAAACTTTAAAAGGTGGATATTTCTGCTTTCTTTAATTCTGATGTTGCTTTCCACTAAGGTCTTCTTTGAAAAGAGAGAAGTTGACGCATTTCACTAGCAGTTTTTATTCTATATATGAGTATGTGTGTGGTATTAGTTTTCTTCTGTGCTATCCACTACTGAGAGACTTTATTTTTCTTTGTGTAATAAAGCACATAATAGCCTGGATTAGCTAGATTGTAGGTGATAACAGATTGGAAAGAAGTGAATGATGAAGATATAGGACACCACATGTGTATTAGTTTCATATGAATTATTTCTCGTGAACCCGTTGAAAGTGGGTTGGAAGAACAAGGATTCAATGAATGAACTTCATGTGAAAGACTACAATAAATAGCCAGTGGCTTAAGATAAAGAGAATTTGAGATTTAATGTTCAGATTTGATTCATATTTTAAAAAGCATATGAAATACGAAGTATGTGTGTGTTTTGCAGGCTATGAAATGAGAGATATCTTGCCTGCAAAATATAAAAATAAATACAAATTCAGTATTTACAGAGCTACACATTTTTAAACTACAGTGAAACATATTTGATAAACGTACATTAGATTTCAAGAAAACATTCATTTTGAAAGGAAAAGCAGAAAAATAGTGATACTCATCAGTCTACCCATTTCATTGGAGAAACTTAAGGATATAAACATGTCAGGCTTTAAGACATTAATATAGGTGGACAATTGCACCCTTAGTTAATCTTTGTAATGTTCAACTTGTGAAATATTGAAACAAAGTTATTTTTTCTTACATTCGAAATTATGGACAAAAAGTAATGGCATACTTTTAAAAGTAGTACATTTGAGCCAATGTGTGGTTATATGTCCATGAAAGGGGCCGTAAAATTAATTCTGCTTTTGAAGACAGCACTTTCTACCTAGCATGAACAGGGTATTGTAGCCATGTAATTTTCTGCCCAGAGGTAGTGTCTGATTAGCCTTTAGCAAGATTCATCTGGTAATGAAGTATGGAGATAACCCAAATAGATGCTACATACAGTGGAAAGGTAGACACTCTTGCATTTTATCAGATGTTAGTATTCTTAGGTTGTCTGGGACTTGGTATCAAGCACGTGCTCCACTCCAGAGTAGAATTTGGATTGTTGTGGATCCATGCACGAGTGGTCAACTCCTCTTGACATCTGTTAGCTGCTGTTGGTCCTGACCATCTAAAAAGCACCAAAAATTTTGCTTTTATGATAAAAAGAAAGTCCTTTGTATCAGGGTTTTAGTCTGTGGTATTCTTTCTGTAGGAAGTGGATGTTTTAGAACAATTACCCAACAAAATAATTGTTTCCGAATTTTAAGATGAACCTCCCTGGGCCTCTAGGAACAGCTCTTAAGATATAACAATGATCAGATTTTTTTTGCCTCCTTTTGTTTATACCAAACTGCCATCTATTTATAGAGCCTGCTACTGTAGTATCTGAAGAGTTTCCTATTTTTCTTAGTGCCACCACCTATACTAGACCAAATTTTATCAGAGTAGTTTTGGTATCTCTGACTTTAAACACGTGAGTAATCCTATTGATGTAGCCAGTCTTTCCAGAAGCTGATGGGGTTTTCTCTTGGGTTTTTCACAGAGGTGCTTGAGCATTTAAGAGAATTTGAATCAATGTCATTTTTTCTTCTTGTATTCAGATGGCTTTGTCCTTTCTGGAAAAATATTTTGTTTCCAGTTTCATTTAAAAAAAAAATGAAAAAAACCCCCACTTTATTTTTAAAAGAACAAATGTATGGAATATATTTTAAGATTACACTGTTATTAATTAAAACAGGGCTGTTAAGAGAAAATGAATTATATAAAATGGCTAGCTCATGTTATAAATGTAAAAAAGTTTAGTGTTTGAACTATCAACACATTTAGGGTATCATCTTGGATCTGGTTCCTCTATAACAAGATGTCCTGAAAAAACCAGCATGTTTCTTAGTTGGGTAAAAATTGCATGAACTTTGTTTGGGATGGGGTAATGGGGGTCTGGAATTTTTGCCAGTTCTTCAAAATGTGTGATTAAATTTAAGTTTAAATAATAGTAAGTACATTAATCTGTTTTACAGGATCTCTTTTCGATCAATGCTTATGTTTATGCTCAGAAGCCACAGCTGGATATCCACAGTTTTGAGGGTACCTTCACACGGGTAGGTAGTGTATGTAAATACAGTTCTACTTCTCTCTTTCATTTCTCAATGTAAGTGAAACCTACACTTAGTGTCAACATTTTATCAGATCTTTCCTTGACTTTACTGCAGTATTTTTGTCCATGTTCCTGCCATGGCTATACTTCATATAAAAGATATTCTTTTAAACATGTATTGCAGAAAGCTAATACAAAAAGAGTATCTGAAAAAAGCAGAATCTGAGAGTTGAATATTTGTTGGTTGACATCACCATAATCTTTTTACGTGAAAGCTTTTGAAGGCAGTATAGTTTATTTCCAGGCATCTGATGTATTGTTCACATATGTCAAAAACTGACAAGTTGAACAATATCAGTAGCCTGATACAATGCAATTGCTAGTTTCTGTGCAATGAAAGTGTGCCTTGCTTAGCAGCATTTCTGTTCAAGGAAAAGGTAGTTCTCTTCCAAAGTTCATTTTTCTCAAAAAATAAAATAAAACTAAAAGCTACTTATGGGGGCTTTTTTGAATCTCTTCTCCAGAAATAATTGTATTCAAAACTGAATATGAAAATAACAATGCAATAATATCTGTGACTTTCTTTTATTTTCAAAAGGTAGCCTGCTAAAGCTGACCCTTTAAAGCAGGGTGTCCTAATAGGTAGTAATTCTTTTTTTTTAAATCGATTTACAGTTTTGTAGCATTATGTTAGTAGCTATAGTGATAGTGCTGTTTATCTTAGCCAAACTCAGTGGTGTTAGACTCATTTCTCTTGGTAGTTTGTTTCTAAAATAATTCGAGAGAATTAACTGTTGTGGAGGTAAAGAGAAGGGTTTTTTACCCATGACTCAGATTGGTAATAGATTTTGTTCTGTAATTGGACTTCCAGTTCACAATTCTAAATACACTGATGAATGAGATATTGCAGTTGCTGGCTCTCAAAGACCAATTTGTACCAGTTACATAGTTCATGCTGCCTACAAAGTAAATGTCATTTGTCCACACCTTCTAAAGCAGTAAGCAACAGTTAAGCCTTGTATTGACCAATTGTCCAAATGAAACTTCTATTAACAGCTGTAAATTCATGTTATTCCTGTCCCAGTGACTAAGTGTGTACTTTCCTAAATATAAATTGAACTGTTCAGAGCCTTTTAACAACTCTGGTACATGTAATCGAGACATTGGGAAATCATCACTAAACAGTTGCTCCCTGTTGTGAGTTCTGTTTGTACATGTAATAAGAGCTGTATGATTCAAACATTCTGATATATGTAAATAACGGGGATGAATTTTATGCTTTCAGGTTTGCATATATATATATTTTTGGAAGCTTCCATAGGAAGGACAGTTTAAACTGAACTTGTGTGTGCAATGATCTGAGGGCATTTGGTTCACAGTGAATCATAATAGATATTTTTAGAAGGTTTTTTTTTTTGTACTGGTGTACATTCTGCAAAATGTTGTTTTAGGACACTTGTTTACTGATTTATCTTTCTACTTTTGCTGTGAGTCCTTGCTTCTTACAATAAATCAGTTCTTGCATCTAATTTCTATTTTATGTTAAAGTAAAAAAATTAGTGTGCTTAGTGATGCTAATGCATACATTTTTTCTACTTAAGCATTGATGTTCAAAGAATTCTTGCAAGGCTAGGTTGACAGGGTAATAGCACATTGATTTTTCTTTTTCTTTTTTTTCCCCCATTATGAAGACAGAGTACTAACAATGTAAAAGACAAACTTAGATAATTTCAAAAAGTGCGTGACCATAAAACAAACCAGAAAAGTAGATGCACAGCGCTGGAGTTTTTATGAGGGAGCAAATTCTCTTAAGTACTTCTCCGTGAGAAATACAGCCACAAAAAACGTGATAGCTGACAGTAGATACCTTTTGCAGTACACCTGTGTAACTGTGTCAGGAGTTGTAAAAGCTCTGCTGTTACTCTATTGATGTCTGCCAGCTTCATAGGAAGTTTTTTGTTGTTCTCCATGGATTTTAATGTGTTACATGCAGTCAGTGCATGAAAGTGAGTATGTGTCCTTGCATGAACATGCAGGAAGGATCATGTCTGGCCTTTAAATAATGGCATAAATTAATTTCTCTCTTCCTCTCACCTCTTCTGGACAACCTGTCAGGAAACAATAATGAGCTAAAGTAGTGTTTTTTGAAAATTTGTCAGATTGTTTTATTTGCTCTGAGGGCATCATCCATGTCTTGACTGAGCTTATCTTTAAATAGTGATGCACAGGACAGGGATGTACACAATGTAAGTACTAGAGTTTCTCTTCTGTCTGATGTTCCTCTGTAGGCTTGATACATTAGGAAGCTATTTTATCAATGCTGAAAAAGCATGAGAAAAGCACGTCTGTTGAAGGGCAGTAAAAGGTAGCCCTGCTTCTTAACCCAGCTTTTACTAGTTGGAGCCTGAAGAGTAGAGTACTTACATCAGTGTGTACTGGCATGGCGAGTATTATTTAGCCTTTGCTTACTGCTTCTGTGTAGAAACATAGAAATTCTATCTTCTACTTTTAACTTTGGCTGATTTTTGTTTAAATTTGGGTTCTTCTTTCACCATTCCCTTAAGAATATTTTCCTTTAATTTCTCCTATATTGCAGCTCTGAGATGTCACCTCAGTCTCTTCATTTACTTTGGGAATGTCTTATTTCTTTATAGTCTAATAGGAATCTTGGAGAATGAATTTCATTGAGTTTAGTTCAACTACTTCAATAACCTTTTTTTTTCCCTATGATACAGAACTATACAATATATAATATATATAATTTTTTCCAATATAGATGAAAAACCTGATGCAGGTAGCTGTATTCATTTATGAGTAGAATCTCTGACCTGAGGCTAATTATGTGCATTTTCCTGGATAAGTCTTGTATTTTAGCAGGAAGAATGTTGAGTCATTTTTTGCTTCATATTTGCTGTTAAAGAATTGCCTGTTTTGAAGCAATCAGTAGTTGTGCTCACTTCAATCTGGCTTAATTTTATGTTGCCACTGAAGGGAATGATATTGTCTTTTACAAATCCTTTTTATTTGCCTTCCTCGCTGGCTGTAACAGCTATACAGGCAACCTGACTAGGGAGCTAACATGGTTAGAACCAAATCTGACCCTGTTTAAAACACATATGCCAGTAAAAGGAACATAACCAGAAGAATTAACTGTGGGATTGGTGTGGGGAAGGAATCTCTTTCAATGGTGCAAGTAAACTAATGTGTATTCCACTTTCCTACAAAAGTTGGTGGGTGTTGTTGTGCTGGATCCTGTCAGGCAGGAACAGAGCTAGAAGAGGTCAAATAGAAGTTCAGTGGTTCACTCAAGGATTAGGTATTTAGACTCAAAGGCCTCTGTCATTATTTGCAAAAATTTGTAATAAATTGTAGCTTTGTCACCTTTTAAATGATTTCTTGAAATTTCTCATGGTCTTTGGTCAGTTATATTAAGAATTCAGGACTAGGAGTAGCATATATTCAATTTTTATTTTACTGTTCATCTTTCCTTTTTCTCTGCACATGCAAGAGCTACAGACTAATTTCCAAATAAGAACTGTAGACAGTTTAAACCTCTATGATCAATACTGCACATGGATGAAAAAAACAAGCCTGTATAGAAGCTTAAATACAATACTGAACTGCACTATTCTGGTAATGAATTTAATTCAGAATTCAAAGATCAATAAACGTAGAGCTGCCAAATGAAATTCAACCCAGCAGACCTTAAGTGGAAACTTTGTCAGCTGATGATAGGTAGAATTGTAAAACTCAAGCAAGTTGAAACAATTTGAACTATGCAGAACAGTTTGTGGATAATATGAAGTAATCAAGGTTAGCATGTGTGTTGCTGACTGAGAAAAATCTGTGGATCTCATGGCAAGTCATGTGAAATTAAGACTCCTGTTTGGTGCCAGGCTCACCATTTGGGTTGAAAGTGGCAACCTTTCACTCTTGTCACGAGTGGCTAATCCACATTGACTGATATGAAAGAATTTTGGGAAAGTTGTCCTGTTAGATTCAGCAATTCTTGAAAAGCCCATGACAGGAATGAAAAAATTTAATAACTGTTTTCAACTCACATATGACCAGTTTGTTTCCAGTTTCTAACCTTGTAGAAACAGATGCTGAAACCTCATGTGAAAACTTACCACTGGATATGGTTGTGTTTCAACATTATAGGTATAGAATAGTGGTATAGATGGCACTCTCTGCACTGACTGCCATGCCCCAAGCTGCCACAGTTGGTATTTTGACTATATAAGTGATGTCTTCCTGTGGAAAAACTTGTGGGTTTGGATGATTTCTTTTTAGACTTATGTCTGTACACTGCTTAATGAGACTTTCAGAAGGCCGAAATAATCCCAGGATTCATATAATTCAGGAACAACTGTAAATCAAACCAGGGACCTAAGCATTATGAGTTAGGGGTAAAGCAAATAATTCTTGCAGTATTAATTCCTTAGGTAAGAATTAAAAAATAATTCTCTTTTTTTTTAATTTAAGGTTAATCTTACAGAACAATGATGATTCTTCACAGAATCACAAAATATTCTGAGTTGGAAGGGACCCACAAGGATCATCAAGTCCAACTCTTTAAGTGAATGGCTTGTACAGCCATACAACCTGCAACCTTGGCATTATTAGCTCCATGCTCTCACCAACTGAGCTAATCTCAGGGTCATCAGAATTTAAGTCTTGATTCAAAATTTGTGGTGTTCTTCTTAGGGCTAACTCCATGTTCTCCCTCTCTTTCCCTCTGTTTTTGATAGAATGATTCTCTATGCCTTTTAAACAATGATTTTTCCTCACTTAAGACAATAAGAGCTGTAGTTTCCTTGCTATGTAGGGGTCTTTTGAAGTATGCACAAAAACATATCTGTTTAGTTTGAGATTTTTCGTTTTTAGAAATAGAAATTTCTATGCAGCTCATACTGTGTTTGGTGGTCGTTTCAAAATAGAGATGAAAAATAGATGTATGTTTTGATTATTGACAATTTGTAGAATTTATTGTGTACTTTTGTAAATCAGTCATCCCCTTTTCCTGGAATATGTTTAGCACAATCTGTAATTTGATCAAATACACCTGATTATTCTACCTCCTAAAGTTTCCTGTAGTTGTAAACAGCACATTCCACAGCTGCTAATGAGTAACAAATCTGTACATGCTCCAAATTGATTATGAGAGATTGTTTACAATCTGTGGATCATTATTGCTTGGGAGGAGAGAGGGGAGGGGAAAAAAAAAAGAAAGTTTAAAGTAATCATGGAATCAATTTTCTATTGGAAGTATTTTCCCATGGAATATATATTTTGTAAGTGTGTGGTAAGACAACAAAACCTGCATTTCTTTTTAGAAGTCTAAATATTCTTCCCTGAAGTTGATATCATGTTGATTGGGTACAAAATGATGATGACCATAACTTACTGTATGAGTTATAGATTATTTAGATAGAGAACAGGGTATTAATTTTTGGTGGTTAACTTCCATAATTCCCTTTAACTGCTTGCTACAGTAAACTGTTCTGCAGTTTGATACATCTGAGAAAAGAATATGTTCCTTTAAAAACATTTTTACTTTAGATCTTTGAAAATAGTTGGATTTAAGTAGTATGAACTTCAATCACTATTTCACTTTTTGGAAAATTATTTGTGTGTATACAGACAAAGTATGTGCAATGAATGCTGTTATACAGTGATGGTTATAAGGATGCAAGCATCCTGTGCAAGTTACTCAGATGGTTTGGCATGGTTCTTAACACTTTGTGATGGTGATTTACTTATTAGGTGTTCATATTTTTAACAGGAAGACAGTGATCCTGCAGTTCATGAAAGCCTAAGCATAGAAAATACATTATGGGCAAGCACTGTTGTTGCTTCAGGTAAGTGTTGCAATAGAAAGGCTGATAATGAATCTAAAAACTTCTGTGGAAGCATATCTTTATTTTTCAAAAGCCATTAATATTTCACATTGTAAAATGTCTTTGTCTTCCAGGCTATTAAACTCTTGCTTTTCTGCCTTCTCATTGATTTCATCATGTTACTCAAAATATATTCATGCGTTTTTAATCCTCCTTAATAGCTTTGGGGGTTTTTTACTCAGATTTTGCTCTTTCAGTAGTGCTATCCTTTGTACCCCACTGAAGTCACTGACCTTTTTGATTTAGTTAAAACTTCAGGTTGTAAGGTCCTCTCAGAAGCACTGTGGATGCTTCTTCTTGCTAAAAAGCAAGAGTGGTTTTGCATTTGTTAGGAGTTTTTCTTTTATATACTCCATGCTTAAAATCTTTCAGGCAAAATCTTAATCAGAAAAAATAGATCAGTTATACAATTATTTAATTTTAAAATAATAGGATCTAAATGTTAGTAATGTTTCATATATGTCCTAGATATTATAAAGAGTTCACATTTCCTAGATGCTGTAATTGACCTTCAAGCCATTGCAATGTTTCTTTTTTGAGAGCAGAAATTTATTTTCTTTCACTTTTGCTCTATGTAAAAAAAGTCAAAATGACTGTGGTTATTCTTCTGCACAAAATGACTGAGAATAAGGAATTGGTAAATGATTTTTAAAAAGAACTAAGATTTAACATGGGGAATTGGAACAACTGGAAACATAAGCTGAGAGAGGGGGGAAGAAAGTAAAAAAGGGTCTCCACCTAAATTATAATGTTAGTCCCTACTATGAAGACTTGTTACATCAGTGAGGGGTCTGCTGGAAGGCTGTGGGAAAGAGATTAATTTTGAGAAGGTTGCAAAGGAGTCTGTGACCAAGCACTCCTTTCCAGAGTCTGAAAAGGTAGTCATGTTCTTTGATCCTTGGTATTGTTGGGCTTGATTGCACTGGAAAACCATTCTCTCTAAAACTCTCAAATGGATGCCTAAAGTTGTCCTCAGTTAGATTTTTAACTTACGTAGCCAAGATCTGTAACTTTCTCTGAAAATGTGTTTCTCATGAATTATAAATTTCATGCATATTTGAGTTTGCTTTCCTCAAATCTATGTACAGGGGAAAACTGCGCTCAAAAAATACGCATTTGCAAACTCACTAATTCTGAATTAGTAATTTTGAATTTTAATTGAAAGTGTTTGTGTTTTCATTTCCAAGATAGGTGATTTTGTTTAGAATTGTAGCTATTGACTGAGGCCTCTTGATCTGCCATCTAAAGTTGTCACCCGTGTTAATGAAAACAATGTTCCTTAAAATTTGTACCTTAGGGTATCTTAGGATTTTTCACTTCTGAGGGATCTTGTGAAAGTCTAATTACTTATGAAGAACTTAAGTTCATTAATAATGGCAGTAGAAAAACACAAGAAAAGATAATTCTCTTGTTGGAGTGTAGTTTTGAATAGTGGAATAAGACTCTAAGGGAGACTCAGGGCAAACTCACTGAGTGATACAAAGGAAAAAATATTGAATGACTCTTCAAGACTGCAGCCCCTTCTGAAGGGAAAAATAGCATGTGTCCTGATATGCATACAGAAGTTGGCTTGAATTAAGGTACCAGAGAAAAATAATTCCTTCACTAATTGATTTTGTGACATTAATTATACCTGAACTTCGGCATATGATGCATTTCACTTAACCTTATTTCATGTATTACCTACAATTTAATACCGTGCTAATGTGCTTCTCTTATGTAAGTATTGCAGCTATTAAGCATGTAAGAATTCTGTTTGGGTATTTCCTCATTCTGTATGGCATCATAAATCCTGATCTTAAGAATTACTCAGCACCTCTGTGGAGGTAATTTTAGCATTTGGTAGGATTAGGCCTTTAACAAAAGGTAGGAAATTATTGTCTTCAGTCTGTTGCTTATCTGTTAAGACAATTGTGAAGTGCACTGTGCATGTAGTCATGAGAAAAGACTGTAAGGCAAAACACCTAACAGATTGTCAAAATGTCCTAGATTTGGTTGATAACAATGTATCATTCAGTTGTTTTCATCCCACTTCCAATTTGAGTGTACATAGCTAAGTTAAGGATACTTGATTGTAAGCTAGTTGAATTTGTATTTTTTTTAAAAGTAGACTTAATAATTGAATTTCCGAGATTTGTGACAACTGAAAATCTGAATGAAAACACTTGTCACTATCTGACTGCATTATAAACACATATAGGCTGCCTTGCTTATACCTGCCATGGCAGGATATCAAAGGTGGACTCTGCCTACACAGGTTTGCAGACACCTCTGCATCTCCTCCCTTACTATGATCTATCACAGTCCTTGATTATATCTGAAAAATTTAATGGAAGATTATGCTTGCGGACAACTTCTGTGGACGAGTGCCACTTGGATTCCCATGAAAACAGAAGAATAAAAAGCCTATAGCATGTGAAATTTGCACTGTTTTTCTACTCTGTAGTTAGCTACCTTGCCTCACCCACAGTTGCATCTTATTTCAGTCTCCTTAGTGTCTAGGTTTACAGTTCTGTTACATGCTGATTTTTTTTAACCAGATAGTATACCATGTCTGTGTGCAAATCTAATATTCCATTACTTTGCCACTTGGATTCAAGAAAGTGATTTTATAGCCTGTGCCCAGTTGGTAGTGGGTAGAGTTCCACTCTGCAATGTTTACTGTACATCTCTTCATTTAACCTAAGACTGTTCAGTATGATAGTCTTTAATGCAGTCTGGCTTGGAAGGCTGCTTCCTTCGGTGCTCTTTAAGCAGCCTGGACATCATCTGTTACTAAGCCAAGCAAATGTGTGACCCATTGGGACTCTGTTCTGTCCTTGCCAGCCCCTTGTAGGTTGTGACAAAGCATTCTTGGTCAACCCGTGCGATTTTCTGGACGTACTACTGACTGATGCTGTCAATCGCAGGAGTGGAGACAGAGAGCTACATCACTGGTGTCCAGGAAAGGAGTATGTAGCTGAGTTGCAGATACAAAGTCTTATTTAATTTTCAAAAAGGTTTTGCATATTGTAGGGTGAGAGGATTCTCCTTTCAGTGACTAAATAAATGCTGAATTTCCTGATACTCTCTTTGAGGTATTACGTAAACACCATTGCATGAGATTGGAGAGCCCACTATCTCCAAGATATGTGTATTTGCTATTTGTCAAGGTGATATGGAGGGTCAAGGTCAGGCTGGGAAAACTGTTTGGGCAATTGCATGGGGAGTACGTCAGAAAACTTGAGCTGTGGTTGCTGATGCCCTGACAGGTCTAGAAGAGAGAGACCACAAATCAATATTTTTGCAGAGCAGTAACAGTAAATTTAAGTATATAAAGGCTTCAAGGAATCTTATCAACAGTATCTTGAATGCAGGTTACCAAAGCTCATGAAATTATTAGGATACTACAATAATGGATTCTGCAGGAAAAAAAACCCAACACCAACACCTATTGAGTAGAGCAGTACAAATGACAAGAAAACTATTTGCTATAGTTTCAGATTTTTATTTTCTTTTTGAATTTAGGGAACCATAAAAATTGGTTTAACAAAATCATGTAATGTCAAACAACTCAAGAATAAAATATTGAACATCCTTTTTTAGATCAAACAAATTAATACAGTGAGCTAAATGGGCGGGGGGGAGGGAATCCATTTTGCCACACCTGATATGTCCCCAGTTGTTCTAGTTTCAAAATTGATAGTTTAGATATCTAAAGTGAGATTCCTAGTACTATCACATATGCACTGCTTCCTTTCTGCCTTTTGCTGCAAAGCCCTGACAGAGCAGAGATATGGTGACCGTGTGTATGATGCTTATCCTGACCATAGAAAACACAAACACTGACGTGCCAGGATCACACTGGAAGCCTCTGGCACGGGTAGAAATCAAAAGCCTTTCTCAAGTACACAGCATGCAGTCAGTCATCCTTTTGTTATTCTTTAATAAGTGAGATAGGAAAAAACATTCGGACTTTTTCCACTTATGGGCAATACCTCAGTGGGTTTCAAAAAGGTAACAGCAAGGTATGGAGTCTGTCATTCATAGTATCACTGTGGAATTAATAATAGTGCCTGAAGGAAAGGAAATTTTGATTAGTGAAAACTTGAAAAACTGCTGTCACCGGAGAAAGAATTTTAAATATAAGCAAATAATTTAAACCATCAAGTATTCTGAAAACCTCTTAGTTTATTTTTAATTAAGTTACTTATCTTTCAGTTCATTTGTGCCTGTGGCATCAATGACTGTGGTGTTTGTGTTTATTGAAAGCTTTGGTGGGTTTCCTTTCAGAAAGGGATAGAGGAAAGTCAGCAGTTAAATTTTAAAAAGCCTCAAAAGGTCCACTACAGTATGGACTTCAGCTTTTTGTTCTCCATTTGCAGTAATGATCAGTGTGGTTCAAATGCTAAAGAAGATAAGAAGATAATGCAGTTTTCTGAGAAACCTGCTGAGATACCTATTAAGAGGACATTTGTATTAATGAAATTTTGTCATCATTTCAGCAGGTGTCAGTCTTGCGAAGTTACTTTAGATAAAATCAGAACAATTTATATAACTGCACAGCTGTAAAAAGCACTATTTTCTGCCAAGTCCTACGCATGATTTTAATTAATTTGCATGCACTCTAGTTTTTATATGGTTCACATAGTGCTTGGGAGATACCAAAAATTGGTATGATCACACAGTGGATTCAGAGTATGCCTATTTGTGTGTGTTAATTCTTCACTAGTCCACTTTTGCTTTTTTTTTTTTCCCCAGACCCACATATTTATTCTAGTGGTATCTCATAACTTCTCCATCCTTCATTAACCACTCTGTCTTTACCTATTTGCTCAACTGACATGAGACCCAGTTTGCAGAGGCCCTATACATAAAAATACATGAGTCATTGCTTTTAGTAAGCCTAGGCTTGCAGCTATGCTTCCAGGAACCCCAGACTGGATTCAGTTTTTTAGTATAGGACACAACAGTCCCTGGTGCAACCACTGTGGGATGAAACTGAAATTAGGCTTGGACTTCCTTACACCAATATACTTCAGGTCTAAGGAACCCCTGATTTACCATTGATATGGTGCTAATACCACAAAAGTTTAAAATCTTAAGATGAATATCTTAGTACAAGCAGCAGTTTAGTAAGATCTAACCAAAATTCTGTTCTAAATTCAGTACTCAAAATGGAATTTATCTGACTTTGACCTTTGAAACCAACTTTCCAAGGAGCAAAATATGAGACAAGTAAGACAGCTTGTTTTCCTGAGCTGCAGCAGCCTAGCCAGGTGAAACTTAGCAGAAAGGTGCCATCTGGGATGTAGAAGTCTTCCCCAACTTCTGTTGAACTAAAGAGCTACCAAGGCAGAGATTGTTGGAGAGTGCAGAAAGGGATTTCCTACAAGTGCGTTGTGACAGTTGGGCAGAGGTCAGTTCTGAGGATCACTTCAAAATAAAATGCCCAAAAGGGATGTATGGGCATTCGTTGGAGAACAGTCAGGTTCAGAAATTATGGACCAATGAACTATTGGAGAAATTTTGAGTGTGTCAGGGGCATGTTACATATATGTTAATGTGTAGATTTGCATGTGAAACTGTCAGCAGAGGCAGACTAGCTTTGGGGAAATTATCCTGTCAAGGGAAATTGTAAGAAAAAGCTTTAGTATGGAGAGGAAAATAATAGAAAAAACATTTTTTATGTGTCCAGAAGGTGTAATGTATAATACTGATGTTTTGTGTGTGGATTCAAAGTTTTTGTTTGCATTCTTTTTTTGGCTGACACAGAGTTAATTTTCTTCTTAGTAACTGGTACAGTGCTGTGTTCTGGATTCAGTGTGAGACTAATGTTGAAAACACGCTCATAGTGTAGTTGTTGCTCAGCAGTGCTTACCAGGGGCTTTTCAGTTTTCCATGCTCTGACAGGGAGGAGCTGCACAAGAAGAAGCTGGGAGGGAGTGTGGCCAGGACAGCTGACACAAACTGACCAAAGGGATATCCCGTACCATAGGGCTTCATGCCCGGTGTAAAAACTGGGGGAGTTGATTGGGAGGGGCTGATCGCTGCTAGGGGATGGGCTGGGCATCAGTCAGCAGGTGGTGAGCAATGGTACTATGCATCACTTGTTTCTCTTGGGTTTTTTCTTCTTTTTTTTTAATTACAGTATTTATTATCATCAATATTATCATTAGTATTACTAGTATTGTTGTTATATTTTACTTTGTTTCTGTTATTAAACGTTCTTATCTCAACCCATGAAGTGGAGAGTTTTTTCCTTTTTTTTTTTTTTCTGAGTCTCCTCCCCATCCTACCAGTAGCACACTGTGGGAGAAGAAGTGAGTGAGCAGCTGCACAGACCTTAGTTGCCATCTGGGGACAGGACACGGTCTTATTTTTGAGTAAATGAAACTTCTTTTCTTTAATGCCAACATCTTTTAACTATCATCTTTTTTTCTTTGAGTATTACCTGCAAGACCAGTAGCAGATCTTGCATGTGGTCCTGATTGCCCCAGACAAGTTAATGTCAGTTTACTTTTTTTTTTTTAAACTTTTCTGAGCAGGGAGTTTCTGACAAGTTGCATTAATTATTTCTTTGTAGCATAATGACCTCCAAAAAAAAATCATGTTATTGGTTGTACTGCCATAAAGCCATTTCAGATCACTCGATAAAGTAATAGAAATAAGGGGGTTGTTTTATGCAAGAAAGTGTTATAGTGGAATATTAATAAAACCCCTAAAATTTTCTTTACTATAAAAATTTATTTAGTGATGCTGAAGCCAAATTTTCCTGTATCATCCTGTAAAAATTGACTAAAAGGTAATTGAAACTTGGGAATCATTTTTATAAGTTAATGAACAGAAGAATATTTTTGTATCGGATTCTATCAAAGTGATTAATAGGATGAACTAGATTTTCACTGGAGATGACAGAGATAGTAGGCCGTTTGTGTGTGATGTATTCAGGACCATTTTACTCATTTTTGTATTCTTTGCACAGTTGTTTATGCTGTGTGTTAACTTCCAAAAACAGTTGGAGACAATTTTAAGTTGAAATACAAATTTTTAACCAGTTACATTGGAAGTATTGTTTCCATAAAAAAGAAGGAAAGTGTGTAATGATTTTTATGGATGTTAATTACAGAAATTATGATGATCCTTTCATTGTCAATTATGAAAAACAGCATTCACAGTACTACTCATAAGTGCTTGGGCTTTTTAAGGAAATGTAAATTATTGCAAGTTTTAATTCAAGCAAATTTTCTCTTATTTACTAGACACCTCTTTTACTTTTTGTTTGTTTCTTTTTCAGGAACTGTAATTGGTGTTGTTATTTACACAGGCAAGGAAACACGAAGTGTAATGAACACATCCAATCCAAAAAATAAGGTAAGTTAGTCTTACTGTGGGATTTCCAACTTCTGTTTTCATAAAACTTAAACACAGATGTACCTAAGCCCAAAAATCTACAGATTCTTGCTCTGATGTATTTCATGTTGCTGGACTGATTTGAATTTTGGTACAAGAAGTGAATTCTGCTGCAGTCTCCTTTTGGAAGTAAAATTATTCTTCCTTTAGCTTGGAGCATTACAGGTACTAATGGAGGCATTTGTCTTTGAAGTATCAATGTGCATCTTCATAATTTTGTACTTCTGTCTCATAACTAAATATTAATTCTCACTTCATTTCTCTCAGATTATTTTACTGTAAAGTATTTGGCTAAAGCTACACAGTAGTTTTCAGGAGTGTTTATAACAGACTACTAAAGTGTATTTGGGTTCCAGAGAAGGTAGAACACAGTAAGTGAAATTCCATTCAGTACCCAGAACAGAACACTATTTCAGGGATTTTTGCAAGCAATGAAAACATTGTCAAGAGATTTTTCTGTCAAAAAGATACCAGAAGTTTAAGTGCTTCCCTCTGTACAAGGTTCTTTCAGTTCTAAACAAGGCAAATAGCTCTTCACTTAATTGGTAATGTTTCTAATGTAAGTTGGGGAGAGCCCTCAATTATAAAGAAATAAAACTTCAGCTATGGGCTGTATCTTACAACCTAGACCTGTGTTTAGTAGGAAGATAATTATATTAAGAAAGGAAAAAATTATTGCAAGAGGTTTAGAAAAAAAATCAATTGTGACAGGTTGCCATTTTCACGCCATTCATAATAAGTTGCTCTGAGTAGGAACATCAAGAATGAAATGATAATACAAATTGCTTGAAGCAGTTACTGCAGTCCCCTGAGTGTATTGATTTGTGTTTCTAATAAAGAGATGCTTTTAAATGTCTCATTGACAGAGACAGGTGATATGTACCATTACGTAGATTAAAATGGCCATTTATTATTTTAATCTTTGTAACATGCATTTTAAAATAATAGAGCAAAATGGAACCGGAATGTTTATGGTACATAGTTATTTTCTGTTCCATCTGATACAAAGATGAGCCCTTTAGTAATAGAATCTTTCTCTTAAGAATTCTGAACAACTTCTGTCTAATAAATAATTCTCACAAGTGTTTAAAATTAAATTAATGTGGTAAATTGATAGGGGAGTATGCATAAACGTAACATGCATTACCCCAATTCAACAGATTGTATGAGATGAGAGTTGTATGAGATTTTTAGTAAAAGTTTGTTTAAAATTTTTTGCTTGAATATTTCACACAGAAGCTATGATAAAGCATAAAAGGATTTGTGTTTAAAATTTCCCCAGTGTTTTCAAAATTATTATTAATATTAAAAGAGTTGCTCCAAATTTTCATCAGCAAGATTAGGAAGCAGATAAACCTAGAGCAGAGAGATCCAGCTGCATGTTGACAGGCTGCAGCATGGTTCTTACTACTGCATATATCACCTTTAATGTTACAGCTGCTAACAATTAAATGCTGTGTTCTATCATCTTCAGTGAGAACCTAAATAAACCTAAAATTTTCATGAAGCACTAAGAAGCAAAATATTGTGTACACATGAACATACACAAACTTAACAGAACAAAATCCAAACAATAGAATCTAGAATATATTGAATTATCTAAATACTATCTAAAATAATTAGCTTAGGAGCACTTATGGGGAGATTTAGACTGGACATTAGGAAACACTTCTTTACCAAGCCCTGGAACAGGCTTTATGGAGAGGTGGTTGATATCCCAGGCCCGTCAGTGTTTGAGACATTTGGACAGTGCCCTTAATGCCATGCTTTAACTTTTGGTCAGCCCCAAAGTGGTCAGGCAGTTGGACTTGATGATCACTGTAGATCCCTTCCAACAGAAATAGTCTATTCTATTCTTTTTAGAAATCATGCTTTTAAGTAGCATTTTTTCTGCCATTGATAAATGAGGTGATGCATGTCTAACAAAACTGTACTCAGTAGTTGTCCAAAGGCCTTTCCAGGAGTCACTGACCTATGAAGATGTTCAGCATTCTAAATATGTGTATTCATTTGTTCCTTGGAAGCATTTAGTTCTTTGTATCGTAGTTAGCTTATTGGAATCTAGTAAATGTGAAGAATGAGGTTTAATATAGTATGTGTAAAATTACTTGCTTTAAATGCCTGTGCCTCGGTAATTGCTCTGTAGAAGATCTTAAAAATGTAAAAGATTTTAATGCTGCAAACTGACATTGAATGCAAACTGAGCAGGTGAAAACTTTCTCTAGGGTCTGTTTTCTGCATCAGCTGCATCAACTCTGCGTCAACTGTCTTTTTAAATTAATCTTTAAATGTGTAAATGATTCTTGTGTGTATCAATTCTTCAGCAGTAATACTAGCATGAGGTTTTCTTCTCTATGGACTGAACAACCTTGTTTAAAGCAGTAGCCAACATGTAACATGACCAGTAAGGATGTGTTTGGGAACTGAAAACAGAAAAACATTTAAGGCTATCACGGATGAGCAAGTGATAAAATGCGGTACTGCAGTGTAAAAAATGGTTGTCATCATTTTTTAACACTTAATTTTAACTGTGTTTTTCTGTGAAGTTACCATTGTACTGTCTCTGTACTTTTTTCTACCATGGGGGGAGATTGGTTTGCATACTTCTGCAAGATGAGATGCTGCCTGTAGGTGATATTTCACGCTAGTTAGCCTTACAGAAGGTAGACAAACAGTTGTCAGTACATTCCTCCTCTGTGTATTGGGAATCTTCTTGTGTTTTCTCAAGCTTGATAGTAGCAATTGCATGTTAGGTAGGGTATGTAGCATTAGGAGCCAAAAAGAGGGCAAAAGAAGTCTAAAATAGTCTTTGAGATTAGAAGATATATTACTGTTGAGAGATTGAAGATTTGAACATTAAAAAAAAATTTTTGTACCTAACTTGCTGAAACAAAATTGAAATTACATTGATAGATTGTGCTATTGCTGCAAACTTGAGAGGAAATAAGTGTGCCTCCTCTTCTGCTTTAGGAAAGAATTGTTTCAAATACTGTTTGAGACTGGTTTTAAATGGCACATTGTTTCTCTCTGCTGCTCTTTGAAAACAAATAAAATTAAGATTTTCTTGTACCATGTGCTCGTTTAGAATTTAGTTCAATGATAATGTTGTCTTCTGGCCTTGGGAGAAAGCAAACACTGAGATCTATGATTCTCAATTTACATTGTCAGACTGAAACTCCTATGTCCAGAAATAAGCAAGAAACACATGGGCTTGACTTTTATCAGTCCTCGCTTCATTGAAATACAGATAAGTGCTTCAGTACTATTTCTTGCTGGAGAATAACTTTGCTGCTCTACTTTGTACTATAAACTTGGTTTTTCTAATGGCAAATTTTTAGTTTCCATGCTTAAGGGTAGATGCTTTTTGACTGAATGAATATTAAAATTTGGAGATGCAGACCTGCTCTATAAACACTCAGCAAAAGACTAAAACTGAAATAAGTTTAAGCAAACTTACATATGAAAAATTGTGAAATGTATGTACCTGTTCAAGCATGGAGTTGATCTGTATATTAAACTTAGAAGGATTTATTGTGTTTGCTGAAGTATTTAGTCATTCAAGCAACAATTTTCTTAACTTAAAGTCAACACTTAGTTGTTTTATTACAATTGTAAAAATTGTTTCATTGCCTAAGGATGCAGACACAGTCTGAAAAACACAAAGATAGAGAGCATAGAATTTTCTTAATGGATCAATTCAATATGTTTTTAATTCCAAACAATATAAAGAAAAATTATTTCTGGCAAGGTTTAATTTCAGCCTGAAATGATATATGTTCTGTGCTTTAGATAAATGTAGAAATGGTAACATCAACATTATAGCGTAATGGCTCTCTGCATTTTGCCTCATTGGCAGTCACATCAGCTTACTCAGGAATGCAGTTCCAGCCTTTAAAGGAAAAAAAAAAAAAATCAGATTGAATTGTGCTCCTCACAATGCTGTAATCAGTAATCAATCCTATTTGGATAGATATTCTTAAACCTTGGCTTTCTGGATGAAGTTGGACTTGTCAATGGTAAAGGTCATTTATAGGTGTTAATTAACCAAGAGGGAAATTAACAAACTAAGGTTATTTATTTATTTTGTCTGGCATTTTAGTATGTTCTCATTCTTACCTATTTAAAGTGCAGAACAGTTTTTTGTTATCTAAATTCAGAGTTGCTTTTGCAGCTTTGCTCTTCATACAAAGCAAGATTGTTAGTGCAGCCCTTCTGCAAATGTGACCTGTTCCCATCAGTGAAAAGAGATTTTGGGGGTAAAATTAGAAAAACACAGTATAGTTGGAGGGAGATGGAAATAAATTCAAGGGAATATATTTTGTGTACTAAGATTGAAACATTAAAATTACTTGGACTTTGCAATATATATGCACTCAGAATGTACACAGTACATCAAAATGAGTAGAAATTATCTTAAATGGAACTCCTGAGAAATCAGTAGCCTCTCTAAAGGAGCTATAGCATGTAATCTGCCTAGTGCACTTCAGATTAGTATAAAAATAGTTTTTGTGTTGCTAATCCTTACAAGCAACATTCAAAAGACTTTTATTTTTGCCTTATTTTATGGAATTCTGCATCTGCTGTTAAGTTTTAACATCAGAAGTAGAACTTCATAGTAACTATCCAGTGTTCATCAAAATAATATTTTTTTACCCTAATTCTTAACTAGCCTGAAAGCTAACTACTGCATGTCTTGTGGTTTGTGCTTTTGTTATTGGTTTGTTGTTTTGGTTTGTTCTTTTTTAACAAATGAAAATCTAAGAACAGTTATTATTTTTCTTTCTGTGTGTATGTATTTTGGTTATTTGAAAATGGGCTTACTGGTGAGCCTTGAAGTAGAGAATAATGTTTCTATTCTGGTAAACTGAGGCAAAATCACTTTCCCTCTCTTTCTTTCTTATTCTCTCCTCACACAAAATTTCTTCCTGGTGTTTTGTGACCAAATTTACTTCTCTGTGTTTAAAAGGCTTACCTATGCTTGTTCTCTTTCCCCCCTTTTTATGGGGATAATTTTTGAAAAAATATTTACTAAAAAAGGACACCAGTCCCTCCAGTTCCTTATTTGGAGTGAAATAGAGTGGCTGGAGCAGATTCATGGGTTCCCAGAAAGTGATACCACTTCACCAATTTTCCTATTCATAGCTTTTTCAATACTCAAAGTATATGCTTCTCCTGCCTTGACACATTTTTTGAACATCAATAAATTTGGTTGTCCAACATCTTGTAGTAGCATTAGTAAGCCATTCTTATCTGTTCCCCCTCAAAGGCTGACATTTCTAAGTTCAACTTCATTTGTGTTCAGAGCTTCTTCATAAGGGCATTGACTTTATCCTGCTGCTACACTGTTATGCAAGAACCCAGTACCTTCGCTTGTATGTTTTTCTTATTAAATGGATAATTTGATGTTCATAGTCTATTTGAGAAGAATGGTTTTCTGTGGCTTTATGCCTGAAGGATCTGGGATAAAAGCAGAACCTTGAAAACTGTTATGTGGCTCTTAATGACAAATGTCAGTGAATTATAAGAAAAAGGTTTATGGAGCCCTTTTTACTGGAGTATAGTCTGCTGTGGTTAATCCTCCTAAAAACTACTCTTTGTATGGGATAAAATTGAGAAAGCTGTCACCTGCAGGTAGTGAGTACTCCCCATGCTTAGTTTGTCCCCTGACGCAGAGCTTCTGTCCAAGAAAGTGCTTATCTACCAGCTTCCCATGAAGTATGAGAATCTCTCTTGGTGTACAGGAGAACTCTCGGGAGCAGGCCACAGGGGAAAACATGTAATATAGTGTTGATGTTTTTCTCTCTATGTGCTGTCATCTCTGAACATAGGAAGAAGAGTAGCAAAAGATAGAAAATAGAGTAACACCTTGAAAACCCTAGAGTGTCTCAGCAAGAAGAATGAAACAGGGTTACGTAAGGAGGAAGACAAAAGACTTTTTTCTTGAAAAGTTTGGGAAGAAAGGGCTGAATGCCAGAGGAACCACCTTTGTTCCAAACCTCCAAAACCAGGATTAGAACATAGGAATTCTGATGCTTGGGAATGGTCAGCAGTGTTTGGGCAAACCAAAAGCAAAATTTCTGTGTCCTTCACTCTGAAACAGAAAGAACATCTACCTATTTTAATTACCTTTAACTCCATTGACTGGAATAACAAAAGTCTCAAAGTGGAGATTTCAATCCTCAGGTGATTAGTATGGAAAAAGTATAAAGGAGCTGAGGTTTTCAGTTTTCTTTCATATATAGAAAATGGCAAGAATACTAGATTTATACCATGATATTAAGGAAATAAGAAAACAGTAGGACTGAAAGTCTTGATTGACTTCCTTGTGTGCATATGTGGACAGGAATCACTTAATGCAAACAGTGTGTCATACCTGGTTTTTTTGTACACGTCTGTATTTTACATAGAGCACGCTGCTTCATTTCAGAGACTTGGTGGAGCATTTTTATGCACATTAGCAGTGCTTGTCAAATAGCAGTGTATATATTTTTATTCTCTTCTTTACATTCTTCTTCTCAACAGTAATAAAATGGTAATACTAAAAATGGGAAATTGGGGCACAAGAGATCAAAGGGACAGAGGGGGAGAAAGCCACAAACAAAAGAAATGGGAACTGAGAGTGGTCATTTTAAGGTATTAGACTTCACTTGTCATACAACTTAGTGTCTTATAGTACTCTTATATTTCAAGTACTGCTACTTTTGGGTTTGCATGTAAATGATGCCTGTAGCCTTAAAGTAAACTTGATCCTAATGTATTTGCTTTGGCATCTGAAAAATAATATTAGATCATCACTTGCTTATCTACTTTGCTTTTATATCCCTGAGCTGCAGAGTAAGTTGTTCTGTGTTGTGGCCTGCTATCAATTCACATGTTAAAGTTACAGAATAACCTATGCCCTAACCTCTGATTTGTTCTGAAAGCAACAATTAAACATATTATGCAATTGATAGCCGAAGTCATGTGATAGGTCTTTTCTGCCTGCATGTGATTTAGTGTGGTGCACTACATTGCTGTGTGGTGTCTGAGTCACTCAGCCTAAGTGCTGCACAAGGACCGAACTGAGGAGATTGACTGTGCTGTGTTATGGTACTGTGCTTCTTGGGACATGGATGTTGAATCACTATTGCTACTGCAGTTGGTACCACTGTCTGTTTACATTCCTGCTGTAAGGTAAAGCATGTGGAAATGTACAGTTCAGCACTAAACAAAATAATTGTTATATAATAATATACAGAACAGCAAGGGAACGGCACTTTGGTCGTAAGAGAATACTCACTGTATTCTGGGTATACTTCTGGGTTTACTGTATTTTTTAGAGTTGATGGCAAACACTTCCACTGATTTTGCAAAGCCCAATAGTTTATTCACAGCTGTAAAATTCCTACAATGTTAAATTCATTCCTTATTATAAGAATATAGAAGGATGAAATTTGATATGTTCCAATCAAAAACTGGCCATAAGCCAGTTCTATCTCTTGCCATTTTGGAGACTCCCATTAAAAGTTACTTGGATTTTTTTTCTCTTTTAGTATGTTTAGAACATGAATATGTTAGAATTTGTGTCAGCAGCTCGATGTCATTTCGCACTGGTGTTTGAGGAAGGATCAGTGGTGGAGTATACTATTTCTGCAGCAGTCTATTAATCTGTGAAAATAGATTACTCTCACAAAACAGTCTGAACAACTCTTAAAATGGATCAAATTATGGAATAACAACAACCTGTTGCTCATTCGTGAGAAATACTGTGTATTTTACCAGTAACAAACTAGGCTAAAATGAATGATTTGTGGTAACATTTCAAATGATTTCTTTATTTTATCATTCTACAAAAGACAGTGCAAAAGGGAGATTGCTTGCATAGTTGGCTTGTGTGGAGTAACCAAGTGAGCTCTAAAAGAGGCAGACCCTGATGGCTGTTTCCTGTCAGCTGCTGCATCCACTGCTGCTAATCAGTTGTGGTAGTTTGCTTTTACATTTACATTGCTCCTTATGGCTTTGTTGCCATTCAGAATTTAATCATGCCATTGGCAAAATGCAGCTGCTGGGAGCTGGAGAGAGTAGGGGCAAAGGGCACAGCCTCTCAGAGGATATTTGTTACCTTATCCAATGGCTTAGAACTGCACCACCTTCATAACGCTCTACCTGCAAGGCTTTGCTTGCAGTGTGCAAGTAGGTGACCAAAATACTGACATAGTGGAAGGGGGCTGTTGTGTGTTTTCCTATATTAGGGTTCTGTTCTGTGCATTGGGTGTTTGTTAATAAGAGCAATGTAACACAGTTGGCACCTGTTTTTATGTTACATATTTTACTTATTGCGTATTTTATTGGAAATCTGAGGCCTTTAACTGATATGTTCAAAGTATATTAATTATTATTTTTTTAAATTAATATGAAAGAAGGATGTCTTATATGTCAGATACTAGGATCTTTGAGACCTGAAGAGCATTCTTGAAATAGATGCTCATCTGATGTTCACATCTTTTATTTGGATGTTTTACAGGCATTAATTACTGTTCAGCTGGATAGCCTTCTCTTCACGTACAGCAAGTACAGAAAAACAGGTCTTTTGTGGTTTTCATTTATGCAACTTAATAATTTATGCAGCTGAAGTCTGATGTATTTCTCTAAGTACTGGAGGCTCAATAACCATCACGAGTCACATGACTTGAAATCTCAGTCTATAGTGATGAATATCTAGAGGGAAGGTTCTCTCCATATCAGGCTATAGTATTTGTTTTGATGTAGGCTGAACATAGATGTCATGACTAAAATAGTTTACTTAGTTCTGTTTGCGCCCTTGAACTAACAAGCTTGTCATATTCTTAACAAATATGATCTTTGCCTTTCTTTTTTACCTCAGTTCAGAGAGCAAGCCTGTGGATACATTTAGCATTAAAATCACCATTCCATCTTGTACCAGATGAAAATAATGTGGTTTTCATTGTGGGTTAGTTTGCAAAAAGTGGATTGCTCTTCATATTCTTAGAGCTCATTCCCTTCCCATCATATCTCTTGGAATGTATCCCAAAACACTATTTATACAAAACAGCATTCAGTTTAATTTCTTTTATGAATTGGAGATGTTGTGGAATCTTTTCTTAATCTCATAGTCTCCAAGAAATCCACTCAAATATTTTCTTTCATAAAAGCAAAGATAGATTACTTGTGACTCAGCTGAAAATAAGATTCCTGCTGATGCCTGCTGAGTTTGAGGCTTAGGCTTTTTTTGTTGTTCTGCCTATCACAGCTGTTTTTCTAGTTTGTTTGAAAGTGGTTGGCAGTTGTTTACTTCCTTTTTTTGAGGGAAATGTTGAAAAATTTTTTGGTTCACTTTGTCCTAATTCCCTTCTATATGTATGGTTTCTCTTTCACCGTGTGAGTCAGCCAGCACCAGTCCTCTGCTTTGTATTCAATATCCCTTTCTTCTGACTGCTTTCCCCCTTGGGTTGTTCTGCTTTTCCACCATGTTATTCTGGTCTCTCTAATGTAGTTTCACGTACCCCTTTCTTTCTTTCATCTCTTCAGACATCTTACACATCCTTGTTTTTTCTCTGACCATGCATCTTGTTTGTGAAGAAAAAAAATTAATTTTTTGATAAAATTAAATCATCAAATAATATTCCTTATCTGTCACAGTTTTAAAAATACTGTCTTAGTGAGTCTGCACTCACTGTGGAACAGTGAAGTTCATGATCCTGGTTTACGTATTCAGCTCTGTGTGCATCCGTCCATGTGGTTCTTCCTCCTTAGCCTATCCAGCATTTCCTTTTAAAGCTTCTTTCAGTGTAACTTGTGACTTTTCATCTGCTCTGCTATGGAGTTATTGGCTTCAACTTGTGAATGCATGATTGATTTCTTAATGGTTTTATGCATGGGAAGAGATTCACCATGAGCAGCTGAGTAGCCATTTCACTGACCTTATCTAAACACACTTTTGAAATTCCCAAAGGTTCTCTGGCTGTTACATCCACCTCTCATTCCCACTTTTGGGTTTTTTTTTCAGCTATTACTGTATCATTACTTTATACTTTTACTCAAATCAACTTGGCTTGTTCCTTGGCTTGCTGAGGTAGTTTATGCAGTACCTCGTGCAGGGCCGTGCTCCATGTAAGGGGATCTCTCTCTGGATTTGTAGTTTTAAAAAATTGAAGCAAATCTATGTGTTTTTATAGATTGTGGGGGTGTGGATGTAGGGAGTTAATTTTTGCAAATGAGATGCACCTAATTGTGCTTGAGCTATGAAACAGTACTCTTGAGAGCACTGGCAGAAGTGTGAAGGGGTACCCATTAAAATGTTGTATTCCACGTATGCAGCTTCCACTGGCCTTTTTTTCCTCTTGCATTGAAGCGTGTATTCGGTCAGTATCTTACTCTTGCAATGAAGAAAAAGTGTGTTTATCCAGCCTGTCCTTTGGGACACAGGTTTGAATCGTTTAGCAAATATATTAGTTGACATTCTTACTAGTTTTGTGATGACTCTCCCCATTATGAAGTTAGATACACTCTGTATGCACTACTTTATTTTAAATATATTTAATTCTGTAAACAAAAGCTTTTAATGCCTTGCATAATATTTTATATTCTATTCTGACCTTTCGGTTTTCTTTGAGAACCTGAATAATTTATTTCTAAGAGTTTTATAGTTTTACTACACAACAGTTTCCTTGTGGAAGGTCTGCTAGCTTCCAATGACCCTTAGCTGCCATCTGGTACAAATTCAAAGTGCTTCTGTCATCTGCTGCTAATTGCTGTCACCTGCATATTGCAGTCACTCTGAGCAACTTGGATTGCAGTGAAGCAGGAGGCATACTGTTTTATATAGCTGCAATCTATCCATAACACCCATGATTTCTTTATTAATATTAATTTAATAATAAAAGTAGTACATGCATCATGAAATGATGTGAATTAATATAAATGACATTTCATGTTTATTTTAATAACTTTCAGGGTTTAATGTGACATTCAAAAATGTGTGTAGATTTGTATTATAAATATATTTATTATTTTGGTATTTTTCAGCCTATTTATTCTGGTAAGATTGTTCCAACTGAATCGTATAGAATAGTTCTTTAATCTTTTTTGTAAGCTGATAAGCTTTAGTCGGGGCACTAGCCTACAGCACCATATTATATTAATGTATTTTACTTGTAATTTAGAGAACAAGAGGAATATCCTGATCTGAAGGCTAAACTGTCCCCTGTGGCACTTGCACAGCTGATAATCGTGAACTAGAAAGATGTGTATATCAAATAGTTTACAAAATGAAGCCAGCTGTGTTTCCCTACATACTGTGGCTTCCTGACATGCATCATTAAACCTTATTAGCTACTTCCTTTTACAAAGATTCTTGTAGTCTTGAACATTGCATATTAACATTTTCTGCCCCTCCAACTGGAAATTATTTGCTTTATTGTAGAGTGTCAACTTGCTCTAGTTTCTGATATGCGTTCTAATTGGTACTTTAGAGTATAATCATAGTGAAATACCACTCCGTGCATTTCTTTATTTGGAAATTAATACAGACCTTTTCACTTCATCTGTCGATCTGCGCAACTTTTCACACAATATCCAACTGCTGGGATTGTTTGCAAACCATTAAGTATGAAATGGTTCATAAAATGTCTTTAAGAATATAAACACAAAAGAAGGAATTGATTTCTGTGGTAAGATTTTTTTGTTGTTGTTGTTTCCTTAATACAAATAAGGCTATTTCAGCTGATAAGTTTAATGATGTAAAAACCCTCAAAAATGTAGCAATATTATAGAGTTAATTTTTTTTGTTCAGATGACATTTTTTTTAATAAAATCACGATTCTGCAAACATGCACATATACCACTTGATCGCTGAATCCTGATACTGAAATTCAGCTCTTAAACCTTAAGAAAGCAGAATTTTTGAAATATTAAGCTCTCTGTCTATAAAAATTAAGTACAAAAATCTAAATATGTATTGTATGTATTGTATTGTATTGTACACATTTACAGCACTCATATATTTGACAGAAGGACAATTAAATATTTCTGATCTCTATGAGCTAAACTATGGACAATATTATTCCGGAACCTTAATTGTTTGTATGATCCCAAGAATAGCTTCAAAGCAACGTGTTCTGGTGAATTGTCTTGAAACATATTTTGTTTTTATTTCAGGACAAGAGGCACTGATAACATAGACATTATGAAAATTCTGAATAGCATGTAACTGTATAGAGGAAAGAAATTTATAAACATTTTGATAGTCTTTTTGTTGATATTTCTCTTAAAATTTGTTTTTTGTTTCAGAAGGTCAGTTTTATTTGTAAATACATCAGTGTATTAAAATTGAGCTAGAAATTCTAGAATTCATGTCATAATTTCTACTACATGTTTGAGTGTGAAAATTGGTGTTTCTACATAATACAAGTAAAGAAGTTGCACATCAAATCTTGTCTAATCTTTATTGAGAAGAGTTGTTTCTGTGCCTTAAATAGTTGTGGACATTTACTTTGGAGGTATTTTGGGTATTTCTACACAGATTTGAAGAATGCTTCCCCCGTCCCCCCTTTAGCATTTTCCCTTATGTTCTGACTTTAATCTTTAAGAGGACTACTGCTGATTTTCCACCTTATTGAGCAGCCTTCAAGCTCCTCTTGTTTAATTTTAAAGTTTTAATTTACTTCTTTTACATGTATCTCAAATGCTTATTTATTTATATAATTGCAAATTCTGCACAATATAAACTTTGGGACCCGTTGTCCACTTGCCGGTTTTGCAGTTATTTTGGCGAAGCTAAGTATCATAGTCTGTGAGAGAGTAAGCCATGTTTTTCTAATCTACTCGGATTTGAAAAAATACCATTTCCATTGAGTGTGTTTTAATAATAGTGTGTAATGTGTAAACCTGCTTATTTTGTGTTTGACCCTTAAAAAACAACAGAGCGTGGTTAGAAAAGTCTTTAGTTGAAGCTGATGATGACTAAGCTTGAAGAAGATATAAGACATATAAGTACATATGTAAAAGTTACATATAAAATATTAATCTGAAATGGTGTTCCAGGATAAAATTGAACATCTTTAAATCTTGCTCTTCTACCTTCCCCAGAATTCTGTCTTAGCAATATTGATCAGATGTAAGGAGGATTGTGAGTGCTTAGAAACTCTTGTCTTCTCTATTGTGTACCTAGATTGTTTTAAATTGAAAAAAAAAAAAAAAAAAGGATGAATTAGAGTTTCACTGTGTGAATGCTTTTGGCTGTTGAAGTCTCCAGTATGACTGGTTAGCTTAGGTTATTGAAGCAGTTATTCTAAATCGATGGGTGGTCTTCAGAAAATGTTTTCAGTTGGTAGCTTCTAATAGGAGAATATGTTTGTAATACAGCACAGTACCTGTATGGATACCAGAATTTAAGGGGCTGTTAACCTTTTCAGTTTCTTAACATGCACTGTGCACGTTTTAATCATTCATGTTTGTGACAAATACGTGGCAAAGTCAGAGAACATATGGTCGCACAGCATCTCGCTACTGCTGCCTTAAGGTGCCAGTCTGTGACCGTACAAAGGTGTGTGAACTGTTACTTTTTGCTGAGGAGGGAACAGGATAGTTTCAGCACACAATCCGAAGTGTCAGATCGAGTAATTAACTCCGAGCATTTGAAACTAAGCGAGGTGAGTGCCGGGGGAGATGAGAGAGGGCTCGGTGCGGGCCGGCGGAGGTTCGGTGCGGCACAGGCAGGGCTCGGGCAGCGGCAGCGCCGGCCGCGCCCGCCCTCTGCCGACCAAACCGCGCGTGGCAGCTCCGCGGGAAACGGGAGCGACCGTCCGGAGTGAAGCTCGGGCAAATATCCACGGCTTGGCTCCCTTCTGCTGTGTAAAGACAGGCTCTAAGAGGAAAGATCGGATTGAAGAATATTTAGAGACATTGGAGCATCTTACCAGAGTGAAAAACTGCTAATGAAAACTGTATTTATAGTCAACAGGATGTTAAGAATGGGTCACGTTCAGCTTCTCTCGTTGTGATCATTTGAAACATTATGTTTTGCTGCAAATAAATTGTTGGCATGCAAATAAACCGGGATACAAATGAAAAAGAAGATACACTTAAGAAGGTTATGAAATCTGTGACCAGTATTTGACAAAATTAATGCCTTACTTGAAACAACTGAGTCCACTACTTAAGTGCAGTGTTGGTTATAGCTCGCTTACAGTTTTTATTACGGTAGACTGAACTAGAGAGGGCTAAGCATCTCTAAAATTATGCAGAGGACTCTCAAGTTTCACTTTGAGTATCCAAACTCAAATGATGTTGAGTCTGGGAAAGGCGATGATATAAAATGGATGAATAAAGGAGGCAGAGAGAAAAAGAACCATTTGAGCCCTCTTTTTCCTTTTAGCGTTATAGATATTACTAGCTACAAGAAGTAATTTTGTTTCCAAAGTGATTAGTTTATTTCAAACATGTATATTATGTATTTACAAAGTGTGTTAAAGTAAAACCAGGCAAGTGGGAAGGGAAACTTCAAAATGTAATAGAAGTCTTCTGATTTTAAGAGCATTTAAACGTCTGGTTTTGAATATGCATTAAAAGACTAAAAAAAATGCAGCTTGAACTTCCATTGGATGATCACCATGTATTTCTTCTTGAGGTTTAAAATCTCTACTGTTTTCAGTTCCTATCTGTTGGAGACAGACTGTTTATGTAAGAATACAGATAAGTATCATTTACTTCTTTAGGCATACAATTAACTCTAAATATCTAAAAATATTTCCTGAAATCAGTGTAGAATAGAGGTCATTCAGCTCCTTAAACATGCTGTCTTAACATAATACTAAATATTTCAGTTTGTTTAAAAATTGTGTTGCGTGAAGGTTGAATATTTTTTTGCCAATGGAAAGACAGAAAATGTGCTGGAATAAAATGGTCTATTTTCTGGTTATCATTTCTGTATAAGTCGTCTGGAGTTGACTAAATAAATAAAGTTGATTTCAGTTTTATGAAGTCAAGTACACCTTCCCCCCTGCATTATTACTCAATTCTAAAATTATTAAAACCTATAATAGGTTTTCAGTGCTTCAAAAAATGTTCTCAAGGTTTCACTGTTGCTCTTGCAGCTAAACCAGTGACTAGGATGTTTGAAACCAGATCTGAGAAAAAGGAGGGACAGATAGTTTTTATCACTAAATGGTCATTTTATATATTTCCGTGGGTTTTTTGCTTTTCCTACCTTTGAATCTACTGATTAAAAGAGTAAGTATGATATTGATTGAACAGTGTAACATACTGAATTTAAGATTGGTGGGGTTTATGTTAATCAAGAGGTTTGTAGAGAGACATATTTGTGCAGACTGTTGCTTGAGTACAGTGAATTAAGGCAAGATGCTTGGTAAAAATGAATTCACTTGCTTTACCTGTTTTGATTCGTATTTGTATTAGCTTAACGTGGTCA
This sequence comes from Pseudopipra pipra, assembly GCF_036250125.1. Lineage (NCBI taxonomy): Eukaryota > Metazoa > Chordata > Aves > Passeriformes > Pipridae > Pseudopipra > Pseudopipra pipra. Next base: position 95,971,670 of record NC_087549.1, read on the forward strand.
CCTGCTTTGCTGACCAGTCTTTGAATCGTGGGAATTAGGAGACTTAATAAAGAGGAAAAATTTAGAGGTTCCAAAGTTGCTGTATGTGTTTTTAGTGTCAAAGATTAAGTTAAACAAATGTGTAAATTATGTGTCTCTCTATTTAGCCTTTAAACAAAGATTAATAATCACTTATTGCTAGGGACTATAGGAGAGTTTTGACAGATTATTGAAGAAAGCCATGGGGGATTGGATATATGCAGCTAACTGTATATAGTCATCTATATAAAAATTTACTATTTTTTAATAGATGATGAAATGCTACGAATCATTTTCCTTAGGCAAAGCTTGTTTTTGTCAGTCCATAGCTGAATGATATATTATTTCAATTTTAGCAATTTTAAATATTTATCTTACTGTTACATACCTTTAACATCTAAGTTTAGGCTACAATTAATGGAAACATATTTAATATACTAGTATTCAAGGCTCAGTAAAGCTAACTTCAGAGCATGTATTAAGAATAGCAAAGAAAATTTTTATGTTTATGGTGCAAATTAAAGCTCAAGTCTATCTCATACATACCGTGAAATTTCATTGTAGTCAATATGGTGTTTGGCAGTGCAGAAACAGACTGATTACTGAAATATAATTACCTTTGTGGAGGAATTTAGTTGCAGGGGGAAGTCTATCCTAAGACTGTGCCTTAATACTTCAGTAGTATTAAAGTAGGGCACTTGAAGGCTATTCATGAGCAATTATTTCTAATGCTGCAATCGGACATGTCTGTCTCGTATTGGCCTTTTTAGCCACCAGCGTGCCTGTAACAAATGTGGATAGAGCCTTCCCAAATCTTTGTTCCCGAAGCCTGGCCATGATGATGATGATGATGATTTCTAATGCACTTTAAACTGTAATTGAATAAAAAATGGCTGCACTAGACTGTTTTGAGAAATCTTTGCCATCGTGTAACATTTAATTATCAAATTTTGCATTTCAATATTCTAGCATTTAAAAAATTCTCGTTTGCCAAGTAATATACTTTTTATAATGTAAAAGAATTGTTCTTTTACTACAGTAATAGTTTCAGAAGATAATCTTTCCTAAAAGTTAAGCATATAGGGCAGCAACAGCAATATTGTTTTTCAGCTGGTACTTCAGTAGCCAGAAAGGTTTTTGTTGTTTTCAACTTTTTAATTAAGATTTTTCTCATAAGATAATTCATTATACTGTGTGGTTTAAAATGTGAAGTGTAGACCTTTAATCATTCCCTCATTCAAAAATGAAATATTTCAAAAACTTGACACCTTTTTAGTGCAAGTAGACAATTGACGGTATAAGCCATTATTTTATTGAGAACCATTAGCTATTTAAACTTTGTGCATAAATTAAAGAGGAGCTAAATGGATTTGCAGTTGTTGCCATTAATAGCATTTTAGATTATACAGGCAATTATTGTGTTCATTAACGTAGAGCAACCCCTTTGCAAAACTATTGTGGTTTTCTTAGACATTATGTACAAATTTTCCCTTGGAGATTAAAATTTCCAGTGATGTGTTTAACTTTGTTAGCACAGTTGTTTCAAATACAACAAATATTATGACAAGCAGAAGCAAATTTGTTTTACTAATATGAGAAATAGCAATGAACATGGAAAATTACTCCAATTCTTAATTCATCTATTTCTTACGTTGTCGTAACTATTCTGGTTCTGATAATCTTCCAAAGAAAAGAAATCACTTTCATAAAATGGTATATTTTACAAATGCTTTGATAAAATCACAGTATAGTTGAAATGTACTTTATCCACTTTTGCAGTACTGAGATGAATTTTAGAGTATGTTAGTGAATTTCTAAATCAAATATATCTGGATAATTCAACAGTGTTTCATTAGTCAAGTGCAGAAATTGTTTAAGTGGAAAGGCACAGAATTAAATTAATTAACTATCTTTCAGTACATTGAAGTAACTGATTTTTGAGAAATGGAGAATGCATTTCTATTAAAACTTTCTTTGTGTGCCTTTTTAAGTGGGGTTTTGTAATTGCCTTCACTTGCTGTAGTAAATGAAAATATTAAAATTTGCTATGACCAGTAGTGTAATCTGTATTAAAAAGAATGACATTATTAGGAACAAACCAAATGTTCTTGAGCAAGAGATTTATTGTGTTGAAAATTTTTCATCATCAACTTTTTTATTGCCTTAATACCTCTCCAAACACATTTTTGTTGGATCCCAATCTTAAATTTGCATCTGTCTTCATCAATTAGAAAGGTATTAATGCTTTGAGTTAGCTACATATCAGTGTGCAGTGGACTAAATTTAATGTTTCTGTCCAAAAAGTGGCATTCTTTCCAAAGAAGCTCTTTATTCATTTCTGTTCTGGGGTGGGGTTTTTATGGGGGGTTGGAGAGGGGAGAGATAGGCTTTCACTACCATGATGCAGGGGGGAGAGAAGTGTGAGGTAGTAGTTATGCATATTGCAAGACAGTGATTCTTTATTTTATTACAAAAAAAGACCAACTCTAGAAGGCCAGATTAAATCATTCCTTTCACTTTTTAATGGGATTTGGATGAATAGAGTAAAATATGCACTTTGCATTCATTGATAGCATCTTTAGGTTGAGGTAATTGAGTCTTTTTTCCCTGACTGAATGAATAATGACTTCATCTGATCCTCAGCGAGGCCTGAAACTTAGGCTGCCTTTGTCAACGCAAAAAGATCTGGGCTTTGAAACATGCTCTACTTCCCTGGCTTCATTTTTCTTCATTTTAATCCAAAAACCTATTTTTCTCAATAATTCAAGCATAAACTATGTAGTAGTTGAAGCAGCGGAAATTGCAAGATATTTGTCCTCGTTGTGCTGCTTTTTAAATGCAGCTGATAAATCAGCCGCTGTGGTCTTCAGCTGCCTGGTTCTCTAGGGAAGGGACAGCCCATGTGTAAGCAAGATTGCTGGAATTTTTAAGAACTATATTTAAAGTGCTTCTTTTGCAGACTGTTTGTTATCTAAGGAAGTGTTATGTTTTACTGGTCTTACTGGCAGGACTTGGAGATAAAAGGGGCGTCTGTGACGGGGCCTAGGAAACTCTTCCTGACATAATTTTCCCACATACTTTACTGACTACTAGAGCATCCCAAAAAATGGAGTAAAAATACCCTAGCTTACCTCATACGTTATTGAAATGGTGAGAGTCTTAGTTACATAGCTTAAATACATTTTTTTTCATGAGAAACAGTGGATGAAAGATAGCCTCTCTTAATGTTTTTCTTGAAATGTTTCTAAAATCAAATAGCTTTTTACTCATGAAAAGTTGAAGCTCTGTTTTACTATAATGGTTTGAAAATGCATATTCCACCTGATTGTTTTTTATTATTATATTGAAGAACTGAAAACTTCATGCAATTAAAAATTATTTCTGTGGAATTAATTCAGATGTACAGAGTGGGATGAGAGCATAGTGATAGGTGGCAGTGTATAAGTTATATGAATGAGAAGGCAGCTCTGTCGCATGTGTCTGTTGATTCTCAAATCTAACAGGTGTTTGATCTTCTAGCAGTCAATGAGCTTCCTACAAATATAGTGTGCAGTGTTGGTATTTTTGTTGCACATATGACAAAAGAAAATTATTCCTGCTCATTTGTTCATCTGTAATGGTCTTTGCTCCTTGTCCTCCTGTGTTCCTATCCTGGATCAGGGGATGGGGGAGGGATTTATCAGATGTAAAGGCATTCAGAAGGCTTGGCTGGAATAGTGCAAACTGGTTCTGGGCATTGTTTTTGTCCCATAATGAAGGAACATTTTTTTACATGCAAGTATTAGAATAATAATCAATGCAGTCATCAAAATGTGGTTAATTGTTACACATGCATGGGTTTTTAATAGGTAGGAATGACCAAAACAAGTAATCACTAATTGTTTGCTCAGCAGAAGCATCAGTTTAAGAAAAACTCATGGCTAACATGATTTCTTTTTCTTCCTTCAGGTTGGCTTGCTGGACCTGGAGTTGAATCAACTGACTAAAGCCCTGTTTTTGGCTTTAGTTGCACTATCAGTTGTTATGGTAACCTTGCAAGGATTTGTAGGCCCATGGTATCGTAACCTTTTCCGGTTCCTCCTGCTGTTTTCCTATATCATCCCGATCAGGTATGTATAAGAATGAAAGCAAATACAGTTGTCTAATTTCACTGAATGTGGCTTTCTTGAAATTTATACTTGCTTCTCATTGCAAAGGAAATTGATCTTATCAGGATGGTGAAGGAGAAGGTGCCAACAAATCTGCTGATTCTTGAAGGATCACTGTACAGAAAACAATACTGTTGTATTTTTTTTTGTATAATGTTCATCTTGCTGGAGTAATCAGGATATCTAATCCTTTACTAGCATAAATGTATTAATAAGGATACAATCTTGGTATACTTGAGAACATGGTTTTAGGAAGCGTGTAGTTGAATGAACCATTAAGTATATTTTGGAATTTTATTTTTAATGCCTTAAATACTGAAATAGTTACGTTTCTCTGGTTAAAATACAGATTTTTGTACCTCAATAATGATTAATTTAAATTGAATGGCTGAGTAATGTAGGTGTGCTTTTACAATGTAAGGACTCTTAACATGTGTAACCAAGTAGAGACTTGCCCTGAATTAATTAATTCATTAAGCATGAGTACTGTATATTCAAATTGCAGATAAACTGGAACAAGAAATAATATCCGTGTGTGTAATCAAGTCTTCTGTGGACACAGAAGTGAGAACACTGACTCTGAAATGAATTCTTTTCTTTGCAAAATAGAAATACTGTCTCTGTTAAAATACCCAGTGTTTAGATTAATGTAGTTGTTAATTTTAGATGCTCTCTAGGACTCTTCAGTTAGATGTGTCATTCAGTAAGCCTAGTGACTAGCCACAGAGTTAGCAGCATCTAAACTGTAGATAGGTTTAAGCCCTGCCTCCTCAGGCATGCACACAATACTTAAGTTGACGTAGTAAAGGAAAAAAAAATAACAGGAGAATTTCATTATGCATTTTAATCTGAGTTTACTTATGTGTTACTGTGTTCACATTTTTTAAGTACATGTCTGTATGAAGGAAATGGTATCATATTTGACCAATGGGATACTCAGGAAGCCTTTGTCTTAATGTTTTATAACTTAAAGGACTTATATTTTTATAGTACTTTTGTGTTGCAAGAGAAACTGATTATATTGGTAAGTTGAAGGAGAAGTTGAAGAATCAAAATTTTGTGGTATCTTTCTACACACTGTCATTGTCATAACTCCCTTAATGCTTGTATGATGCTGTCCAGGTTGTCTTGTTATTCTCCCCATACACATGCAGCTACTGAGTTTTAAGCAATTTATCCATGTGAAGAGGCAAAAAGGGCTCCATTCCAGTGATTTAGTCTACATATTGCTGGAAGATGCACTTTAAGACTTCCAGGGGAAGAGAAAAATGAGCTAAGGATATAAAGGACCACTGTGTTCTTCCATAATAAACATAATAAGGCCAAACTTATGTCTGTCTTTTAACTGTTTTAATATCTATGTTATCGGATGCAAGAGGATTAAGAGCATATAGATAGTGTAAGTAAATTTGACTCTGTATTGCAAGTTCAACATATGCCATTGAAAAAACATGTTCATTGAGCAGCTTATTTTCAATGTACAAGTTGCTTTGTGGACTTGTGAAATAGCTCTTCTCCAAAAATAATTTCTAGGATACATCTAATCCAATTTTCCAGTTGCTTGTGGGAGAGAATATACAAAGTCGAAGTATTACAGGATGTGATTGGTTTAGTTCTGAGATGGACCATATAGTTACTCTCTGGAAGATTAGACAGGAATCTGTCAGAGAATGCTTTTCTCTATAGAGGTTTATCTGTTTCTATACCAAATTTTCTTCAACCCAGGTCATTCATAAATACAGGGTTGCTTCCCACACTGTCAGCAAAATAAACAGCTTGGTCATGCTGGTGTTTAAATATGACTACACTTCTCTGCCTTTCTTCTGGATGTTAAGCAGGGAAATGATTTAATTTTTAGGCTGTATTTGGAATGTAAACTCTTGAAGATGAAAATTACAAGGCTAATGACATGGAAGCACCAGGTGTTGTCCTCTCATTATTTTTAGATAGCCATATGGGGAAAATAATGAACTTTTCAGAGGTAAAAGAAATGAACATGGGAGATTAGGATTCACTGGTAGAGGCAAAGCATATCTGAATTCATGCACACGTGAAATGTGTTGATTGATAGTTTTAGAGAATTCAGAAAGCTTTTAATCAGGGAGCTTTTTTGCAGTTGTGTTTGGCTTTTGGTTTGCATAGCAAGGGAAAAATTCCAGGTATGCAATAAAAATAATTTTCCATGGCTGACATATTTGGTGAAGATTATCAGAAAGATGATCTTAGAGTTACTAGAGTTTAACTGATCTCTGTGCAGTCTCTCCCATAATTAGTAGGAAGAGGAACTTTTTTTTAGGTGCTCTGGGAAGAAGCTGGTTCCTTGTGATTCAGCTGCATCCTAAATACTCCTCTAGGTCAATGTTGCTTCACTATGTGCAGGGAATTACTGTGGAGGTTTTAAGACTTTGGAAGTATAAACGTAAGGCAATTGTAAAAAAACCCAACAACACAATAAAACAAAAAACACCCCAACAACCAACACCTACCCACCCCTCTTCTCCAAAAAAACAGCCCCCAAAATTGCACATGTTCTGTAGCATACAGGGAATTAAGCAAAATGGAGAAAAAGTAGTAGTAAACAAACATCAAAAGTTTAGCCCATTCTCTGAATTGCTTGTAAGTTAGAACCATAATGCACAAAATGTTTTGAACATCCTCACACCCCCAGAAATGTTTGGCCCCTAAAAATAATTCTGTTACTGACATTTTCTTTTCCTCTATGGAGGAAGCATAGCCCAGGGAGACTCCATAAGCAATCTGCTGCCCTAAAAAGTTAAGCTATTTTATTCTTAAGATTTATCAGGAAAGGAGGATGTAAAGCAAGTCCTTGACAGACTGTCCAAAACAAAATAAATCTCTCTAGGATTATGCTTACCCATTCTCTGAATTTTTCCATGTTCCTTGGTATTTTCATGCCTTTTTTTTTTTTTAGTAGGCTGTAGCCAGTTTGAGATGCATTAATACATATCCACAGATTCCTCCAGTGACCCTTTCATTACTCCAGAGACCATTTCATTACTTGTTTTACATAAAATCACTGGTTGAAATACATCGTCCATCAGTTTACAAGATCTTGTCTGACTGTATCACCTAGTACAGCTGTCGTGTAGCAAGCTAGCAGGGAGCACGTGTCCTCAGGTATTGTCCATGCTGCTGCTCTTTGTGATACCAGTGTGGAAGTTCCTGGGCCTGTATTGTGGCGTTATTTTTTTCATGCTAATGAAAAGCCAGTACCTCAGGTGGGGGAAGGTGGGTAAATTTGACATATTTATATATGTTATCTCTTACCTGGTTATCCAGTTTAACTCTATTACGATGGGTATGGAGAAATTCTTTTTAATTTGATGTAGAACCGATAATTACAATATACATTTAAAATTCTGATACAAATCATGTAAATCTTGAGGGGTTTTTCCTTCTGTTTTTGCAGCTACTAAATTGGTCAATTGTTTTAGTTTTAGTTTTGCTTTTTAAAAGCTGTCAGAAATGCAGTTGCACAGTTGTGTTTTTAAGTGCAAGAGAATAGAAAAGTCTTTAATCAATGTGGGATGCAAGTTACCTTCTGTCATCTGCTACTGAAATGAAAATTCCGGTGCATATGTGTATATGGGTGCAGGAAAGATGATTAGAGAACCTTGCCACAAAACAATTCTGTTCTTTCCCTTGGCTTTTAGTTGCAGCATGTCTTCATCAGCTCACTTGGGCTGTCATAGCAATGATTCAGAAAGCCAAGGCTGAAGAAAAGGCTAGCCTTAGTGATGGTACTGTCCCTCCAAACTGGATCCCCTCCACCCCCAAGTAGTGTGACTTTGTTCATTCGTTGTCCAGTCTTCTTCAACAGCTTGAAAGACAAAGTGAGTTGCACTTTGACTTTCTTTTGTTTAAAAAGAAAAAAGGTATCCAGGAAAGTTTTTCAAGATAATGAAAATAATTTAGGCCAAGCAGTGTTTGATGACATTGCTGCTTCGCATATACAGGCATGTGAATGCTGCAGCTGTGTGTGCTTCTGCTTAGCTGTTAAGGAATGTAGAGGATTTACCATAAAATGATAAGGTATTGACTGGGGATCTGTTAAAAATGTGTATGACCCAGGCTCTATATTTAGTAGCAGTTTAAAGCTGGATTGACAGGGCCTTAATCAATCATCTTTTTAGGAGGATCCCTTAGTTTTAGTGTGAACAGAAGCTGAAATGTCTCTTGTCCTTTCCTTTGGACACCTCAAGGCTCCTGGTTACAGAGCCATTCTGCCAAAAAGAGGCTGTCCCAAATGTCTGGAAGGAACTGCCTTGCACTTAAATAGCAAAGTTTTGGTGTACTACCTGGCTCCTGACTCCTTTTGTTTCTGGGTCTTAAGGAGAAGCATTTAAAATAAATCCTTCAAGTTATATCAGTCTGTTTTCAGGGGCAGTGAGGGAAACACTGCTAGGAAGTTTTATGTCTGAAATTCATTAATAGCCAATCAAATCCCAGATCATACAGATATGGGATGTATTCCTGAGATTCAGGGAACTCACACCTATGCAGACAGTCTAAGAGCAGCAAGCAGCTATGCTGCTATCAGTCATATTGTAGTTTCTGCTGTCCATGTTGGAGCTCTGATTTTTATAACATACAGATGTGAGAGTATATGTAATCTCAGATATAGGGACAGATATATATTAGATATATGATGCAAAGGTTTCAGTGCAGAAGAGCTGAAGAGCTACTTGCAGAGTAAGATAAAAAGGCTTAAGCAATGTGTTGAATACAGGATTCGAGGTGCAGCCTCACCAATGCTGAGTACAGAGACACTATCACTGCCCTGGTCCCGATGGCCACACTATTGCTGATATAGGCCAGGATACCACTGGTCGCCTTGGCCACCTGGACACACTGCTGGCTCATGTTCAGTAGCTGTCAACCAGCACCTCCAGGTCCTTTTCTGCTGGGCAACTGTCCAGCCACTCTGTCCCAAGCCTGTAGCACTGCCTGGGGTTGTCGAGACCCAAATGCAGTCCCTGGCACTTGGACTTGTTGAACTTTATTCAGTCAGCCTCTGCCCATCGATCCAGCCTGTCCAGACCCATCTGTAGATCCTTCCTGCCCCCCAGGAAATCAGCACTCCTGAATAATTTGATGTCCTCCACAAACTTACTCAGGGTGCACTTGATCCCCTCATCTAGATCATTGATACAGATATTATTTAACAGGACTGATCCCAATGCTGAGCACAAACAGTTTAAAAAAGAAGTCATTTTTTTTAACTGATCTGTTGTATATCTTTCTCCTTTCTAATCTTGCAACATTGCCTATTTGCTCCTAATTGCTTTTCTGTTTTTAATCTAATAGTATTACAGCAAGTAATGCCAGATTTGTGTGGAATATACAAAATTAATTTATGTTTTAAAAATTATTTGTATTAGACCTCTAATGTTAATGTTGTTACCTTTGTATAAGAGGCCTAATGAAAGGAGGCATCTCATCTGATAAATGTGATAATCACAAAGAAACATTTTTAATAGGAAGCAGTTATTGTTACTCTGAGAAGAATATGCTACATTTCTTGTCCAAAGCCGCTTGCTTGACATGTTCTATTTGTATTTTGCACTATTCTGTGTTTTCAACCTGTAGGAAATTCATAGATTAATTTTTTCATTAATTATTCGCCAGATTTCCTCCTGAGTTTTAAATTCTACCTGTGTTACAACATGTAATTATCTGTACCTAGGTTGCATGTGGCCCTTGAAAAACTGCATGTGCCACAGTCACTATAGCAATACAGGGTTGATATGCATTTTTTTGCCATACATATTTAAGCATAAATGTGTGGGATTGACTTCTCTTTTAAAGTTACATTCATTGCCTTGGTTTTATGCAAAGTGCTGTGTGTACCTTCTTTCATTTTCTTTTATATGCTTACGTAATAGACAAAATTTAGAAAAACTAGTACAAGAGAGCTATTGGTAGCAATTATTAAGCAAACAAATGTAGTTCTAAGGCTCTCCTTGGAAGTATCAGATAGATAGCAGAGAAAAGTAAATAATAATGTATATAGTGGACAAAGCACAAAGGTATATTATATTCCGTTTTCCTCACCAAATAAAATATGAGAGGTGGGGAACTAGGAAAAATTAAAGGGATCACCTGTGGATTGATTTTTATTTATTTAGATCTTAATATAATATTGTGCTTAAATGAAGTAACTTCTGTTTTGTTTTATTTTTATTTCTTTAGTGACAGTTAATAGAAGTTACCAGGCTCCAAAAGTCACTTTCTGTGAAGATTTAACTTTCCACGCACGTTGAAGTTAAAATATTTTAGTTGTTTCTTGACCAATAATTTTAAAATTATTTCATGTTTTTTTTCTAGATTGTGAATAATACATATATCTGTGTATAGTTTATGGCTGTTTCAAGAAAATAGGGGTATGTCAACATTAGGGGTTGTAGCCGTAGGAGATTTGGTACAGTTTTGGATACTAATAGGACCCAAATATCATCCTCAGTATTATCTTTAATAGAAAGAAGTCCTGAAAATAAAAAGACCGTATCTCAATTACTTTGTTTATTTTAAAATTAATACTACTGTGGATACTCTTACTGTATCTGGAGTTTTGGCAGGGTTTTGTTTTTTTGCTACCAAACTTCTACATATACAGAACTACTCAGGAAATTCAAATAAAACTACTATATAATTTTGATTCAAAATCATACCTGAATTTTATTGGGCACAATATGACTTTGTTCACAAAATTGTCTTTGCTAGCTTCATTAGGTCTTAATTGGTTTTCACTGAGTCGTGAATGTTAGAATGTTTCTGGAATATCTAAATGTATTTGTCAACCTTTCTCAGTGAAGGCCCTTGCTTATTGGCAAATTTGTCCATTTTGATGAAAAAAAAAACCTTTACAAGGGGACCTAATGTCATTACAATTTGGGAAAAAAATGGGATTTAGAAGTCATGTGAATATGAATGTTTAACCTAAAACACTGCAGTTGTTTTTGAAGGAATAAAAGCAGAACTACACATTTTACTGTTTGCATATTTTTAATGTGTAGTAAAAAGCAGTGTGGATTCTGCAGTGTTGTGTTATTTAGTTGTTCTGAAGCTGAATTGCAGAGAAGTGCCACCCTGGCTCTTAATGTAATACATCCCCAAGCTGGATAGAAATTGCCTTAGGTTTGCCTGCTCTAGGGTAACTAGAGGTGTGCTGAGGTTCAGAGACAAGAAACTTGGTGTTATTGTGTTTGTTAAATACCTATTCTCTGCAACAGCCTTCAAATACCTATATTAACATACTGTGCCTAAATATTTCACGTTAATTGGTTTGCTGAAAATTAGTGTTACTGATGCAACAGTGTGCTAATGCTACGTTGGATGCTGTTCTGTGCATTTTCATTAATAACTCGTGTTTTTGAATTGGATTAAATTGAGAAGGGTTTAAAAACTGGTGAATTTAAAATGGTTTTGATTGTATAATGAGTTTCTTGAAGTCCTCAAAGAATTTCTGAGAAATTATAATATTATCAGGCACTGAAAATAGCTTTTGGTTGAGTAAGCTTAGTGTCTCCTGGTTTTATTGTGCAAAAGTTCTTGGACTTTTCAGTGAAGTCCTGTTGGAGAGTTTTTTAGTTTCAAAAGCAAACTCACTGTTAATAGGCTGTCATCATTTTTAGTGTTACCTCAGTGTCTGTAATGTGCTAAGTGATAAATGCTAAGAAAATATGTCCTTTAAGACAAAAGACATCAAGTGAAGGAAGTCAGAACAGAATACAGTCTACAAATTTTAGAACTAATACTAAAAGACATATGTATAGCACTCATTTTTATTCCTATTTAATTCTTTATTCGTCTTAACAATGTAAGCATGTACACAGTATCTCACTGTGTGCCAGAAAGCTGTCTTGGACCATAGAAGTCATTGGGCAGATGTTATTTCTCTAGAGGCTAGTGGTGCCAGCATTCTATTAGGTCCATCAGCATAAAGGGGTTATGCTCTGTTCCACTTAGCAGTGCGTGCTGGAAAGCTAGGGTAATTCCTAAAATGCCTTGATGCTTTGAAATACATATTTCTCCTCACTGCTCAGCAAGAGAATCTGGGGTCTTTTTTCCTTTTTTTTTTCCTTATCTTTAAATTATATTTGAGATTATAGTTAAATGCATATAGAGAGTTTTTAGAACATCAAAGCCAAGTGACACACATGCTTATAAAAGATGCAAGTGAAGATATGAAGTGCACTTCAGCTTTGTGAGACTTTTATGGTTTAATCTTACTGAAGTACAGTTTTTCCTATCTGAGTGACTTTTGGTAGACCAGCCATGTAGGTGTCTCTCTGTACCTGAGACTGCAATGCTTAAATAGAGCATTCATCTCAGAATTCATGTCTTGGTAGCCCAGGCCCAAAAAAAATGTAGCCCAAATACCTCTTTGAAGTGGTATGGTGAGCAGCTTTCATCCTTCAGTTAATCCGCTTGCTCCTGGCTGGAGCAAATGTCTAGCTGTTCTGAAATACAGTAAGTGTGCTTGTGTTTCTCTTGTCAAGCTAGACAAGAGAAACTTGTACTTGACTGGCTAACTGGAGAACCTGACTGTGTTTCAGTCTCAGGTGTGTTGCTTGTTTTTTTATATTAACTCTGAAAGTTAATAGACATGCATAATACAAATACAGGTTGCTCAGTATTTGCTCTGGAGTGAGTAAGATAGGGTAAAACTGTAGTTAACCCGTGTGAGGCAAGTTACTTCCAGTATTTTTCTTGTCATATTGTAGTATTTTCAGTAAAAAGAATCTGGTAGTCCTCCTTCGGTTGTCTGCCCTTTTTTTATATATATTGGCATGTCTGAAGAGAGATGAAGTTAGGCATGATATTGCAGAACTAGTGAGGGTCTATCACGAGGTAGAAGGATGGTTTTCTGCTGATGATTTCAGTATGAAAATAAGAGGTAGTTAAAGTAAAAATACCATCTTGAATGGACAAGAATCTTGTATCTTTTTGTGCTGCAACATGCGTTGTCTTCTGCCTACAAATTCAGGAAGGCAGGGGCGTGGAATAAATTTTTTTCAGTATGTGTCAAAATTTCAGGTATCCTCACAGTTCTAGTTAAATGCATCTCTTCTTTATGGGATGGTGCAATTCATGGCTCACTGTTCCCTCCACTGTTACCTCAGGTAATTCACAGTCTGTTGCTGTGATTGCAAGATGAAGATGAAAACTCTTCGTAGCTGCTCTTTTGTTTATAGTGTAAAGCAGCACGTCAGGACTGTTGAAAAAGGTCTGAAGTGCATTAGCAGTATTTTGACCTTGAACAGTTTTGAGAGTCATGTTACTGTAAACCAGTTGCTTAACTTGCTACTGTCCTACCTGTTCTTTTCAGTATTTCTGTTAGAGCAGAGTCAAGAGAAGTGAACGTGCTTATTTCTGAGTCACTGCTCCTCTGACATGGTGGCAGGAACATGGTGAATAGCTAAACAAAATTAGCATTTCAATCTTTTAGAACAAGGTGGCATAGAGTTTTGAGTTGGAGCGTTTAATTTTGGGAAGAGCAACATGGTTAAATTTATCTCTTACCAACATGAGTGAAGACTTTTTTATTATATCATAGGAATACAAGATGCAAGGGTAGTTAATTCTTGTATGATGTAGACATGATAATATCAACAAATGAATGTGCAGACAGAGTGAACTGGAAAAAATAATTCTGATTTTTGCACTTCTATGTATAGTCAGTAAAACTTGCTGCAAATTGCAAATTTTCTGGTAGAGAGTTACCCAAAGGTTACTTATTGCTGCTGGCAGGCTCCAGCCCCATTGCAAGAGAATCTGGGGTCTTTTTTCCTTTTTTTTTTCCTTATCTTTAAATTATATTTGAGATTATAGTTAAATGCATATAGAGAGTTTTTAGAACATCAAAGCCAAGTGACACACATGCTTATAAAAGATGCAAGTGAAGATATGAAGTGCACTTCAGCTTTGTGAGACTTCTATGGTTTAATCTTACTGAAGTACAGACAAAAACATGAGGGTGCATTTTGCTGCTTCAGCAGTTCTCTTCTTGCAGTAGACCCTCTGTAGCTACATTTTGGGAAGGACAACAAAACCTCATTGATTGGTTGGGAAAAAGTTGACAAATATAGTTGTACTAACCTAAAGAAAAAAGGTTGTTGGGTTTTTTTTTTTTTAAAAATGGTGATCTGAAGAGGTACAAAAATATTTATAAGTTCACATCATGAAGAAAACATAGGTGATGTTTGGTTGTTTTAGCAGACAAAAACTGTGACTTGAACTGTTCTTGTTATACATTACTCTTATCTGTACAAAAGTAGTAATGTAATTATGTCAAGAATCTCCACAAAGTGTTGCAATCTGTCTCATGCAAAATGCATGATATTGCATTTATTTGTATTGCAATATCTTCCAGAAGTCTGGGATGGAGCCTGAATTTCTGATGTGATATGTACTCTACAAACACATAACAAAAGCCTTGTTCCAAAATTTTGGTGCACGTAGATTTAAGATTTATTTTTTTCAGGTATCCTAAAAAGAGCTTCTAGTTTTATTTTTTTGGTTATAACTTTCACTTTGCCTAATATTCACACTGATTATGGTATAAATTTCCTTTGCAGTTTACGTGTGAACTTGGACATGGGTAAGGCAGCCTATGGGTGGATGATTATGAAAGATGACAATATTCCTGGAACAGTTGTTCGAACTAGCACCATACCAGAAGAGTTGGGACGATTAGTTTATTTACTAACGGATAAAACAGGTATATCAGGTTACAATTCTGAAATATGATACTTTTATAAAATTTCTAAACTTTATACTGTATTTGAATATGCTAACGTAAGAGTAGATTTGGACTACTGATTTTTGTTTTTCAGTAAAGTTTTAAGCATGTGCTTGAGGACTTTGTACCAATGGCTTAGGTAGGCCAGTACTTACATGCTAAAGTCAGTATTTGGTAGTAATCTGATTTATTTCGGTGGGAGCACTCCTTCTGTAGTAAGAGGACACTGGATTGCATGAGAAAGAGCACCACATACCTTACTCTGAAAAGACTCTGGAATAAGGAGTCACTCAGGACGCTGTTTTATTCTGCACTTCGTTTCTACTGCAATATTGTATGATAATAACAGTTAAAAATAGCCTTTGAGAGAGCAAGTCATTTCCAAAACAAGTGATAACACCAGCTTCCAAAATGAGATCTGCTGTCACTATGAAGTTAGCTGCTGTTTAAGTTACAAAGGCCAGTTCTAGAGCTGCTGAATGATTTAATCTTCAAAACTGTAATCTGTTACTCTACCTCACCTGGTATATTGGAACCTGCAACCTTTACCAGGATCAGAAGGTAGGTACCAAGTATGTGAAGTAGTAATAGCTTGTGTTATGCTTTCTTGGTTCTTTCTGAGATTGAATAAATCATTTCTGGTAGATCTGGTGGGTTTTTTAAGAAGCTGAACTTTTGAACTGAGAAAGTTGTTTCTCAAAAAGCTGAAGAATTCTTTTAGTGGTTTGAAATAGAATATAGTTTAAAATCATGAGAAACTGTTGGGAAGAGCAGAGGTTGACCTCTGATATACTGTTTAGAAAGCATAATACACAGTTTATATCTCCTTCTGTTTAAAATAGTTCCACATTTTCTCCCATGCTGAACACTTCCATTACTGCATATTTTGAAGTGAAATGTAAATGTAATATGTTGTCCCATTTTTAAAACACATTTTCATTTTTTTTCTATAGATACGTATGTTATCCTATACATGTCTGAATACTGTTCCTCTATTTTGTAAAAGATCAAGTCAACTACCACCTTTCTTAGTATGTAGAAAAGTGTATTGCTAATTATAGTGTGGTAATCCTTCAAAGCAAGTGAACAATTCTTTTAACAAATTTTATTTCAGTTAGCTAATGATTTTTATGTATTTGAAACTACTTAAGGATTTTAATTGCACCCTCCATCATGATAATTTATGTAACTTTGAGTGCTGTCACATTGAAGACTTGAAATATGTAATTTACAGCATATGTTTGGAAAAAGAGAACTATGTTCTAAAATAATGAATTTTCAAAACAATGTAGTAGCCCAGAACACTACTTGCCCAGAGCACTACTTTGTAAGCAAAGCCAACATCTACTTTTTCATCTTCGCTGAAAGAGATTCCAGTTACTCTACTAACCTGAAAATACAGTTCAATCTACTTACAGTCAGACTGCACTGAAAATTTTAGGTCTTGCTAAATAAAATACGGTTTGCTTACACAACTCTATGATGCAGGAATTATATTCTGACTTTAGTGACCAGCTTGTATTCTGAGGCATAAGAATCAGTATATTATCTTCTTTT